>NW_010249705.1:0-9143 GCF_000690775.1 Eurypyga helias
ACAATGAAGTCAGGATCAGGAAAGAAATGTATCCTGTGCCTGGAACAGATGACAGTGAGGATCTCATTGGTCCTCAGTTCTCAGGGGAAGTGCTTTATCTGCATAAAATAAGATTTAATCTTAGAGGACAAATGTATGCTGTGCTAAAGCAATAGAAGTGCTGATACCAGCTTTCACTGTACAGTAAAAGATTGTACTTTCAGTAGGGTGGGCATAGTCTACTGAGTGTCAGTAAGATAAGGAAAGTGTCTGTAAATTTGTCTATCTACCACATGGCAACCATGTAAAAAAGGAAAGCCAGGTGTGATAATTTCAAGTAATCTATGTTGTAAGGAAATCTGATGTTTTGTGGGTACATAGAGCCCAACAATTTGTTTCAGTTCATGTAAGTTTCTTGCAAATGTACATGTCATAGCAGAAAATAAGTTTATTCTGAAAAATAACCCACAGTTATTTTAGATAAAAACCTGTATTTATGAATACAAGCTATGTGAAATAAATGCTTATGCTAGGAAATGTGAATCAGTAGTCGCCTGAAAGCAGGTTTCCTATTGAGATTTACAATACTTTTTACCTCTGCTTGGACTGGAAACAATGCAGTGAATCTTGCAACATCTTTGAATAATGTATTCTACTATGGCTGGCTTCTTAGGACATACATACTTTGATAGCACACAATGTTTGTGCAATCTCATCTCATTTACCTACAATTCAATTGCCTCATTTTTCAATTTCCTACAACTCCATCTCATTCTTGGTAGGAAATACGGTTATGGCATAAATATAGCTTATCATTCACTGGAATCTACCAATGTCTGATGCTCAGCTAACTCCAGTATGAATCTCATCTGCAGAGTCTACAAGGGCTTGGTGTTGTTTTCAGGTGGTCTAATACTTCTGCAGGATTGGGTATGACAAAAAAATCTCTTCGCTTTTGTATATAACTCGAACTTCCTTTTCTGACCTTGCTTCTTAAGACTGTAACACATTTAAAATTCCTGCTATTCCTACTACTCTCTGTCACAGAATGGAATAATGCAGAAAAATGTCACTTGACAAATGATAGTAATCTTATCCAATTGTAAACTTGAAAGCTGCACAGATATTGCAGTGATGGATTTGGTGGCAACAATCTTTCTCGCACTGGAATGTAAATGAAAATAACTGCTGGTTACCTACACTTGGAAAACTCTACATATTTCAGACTTCACCTATTCCTAGAGGTTCACCATCCACTTCCCACAAAGGAAAAGTTTTTCTATGCCTGTCCAGATAGGAAAAGAAAGCCAAGAGGTCTACCCCAAAATTTAAGCAATGTTCTGCAAGATATTCTAGTCACTAGAGGACTTTTCAGTAGAGTGATTTTTAAAGAAACTGTGCTGTTAAGAGTTTTATGGACCTGGCAACAATATAAAAACAATATCCTTAGATTTAAACCTATCCAGGAGTAGACTTCCCTGAGTCCAGCCAAATTATATCAAAACAGGTGCATGAAGGGGTGAAAGTTCCTTTTTTATTTGAGTTTTCTCTTCTTCTTACATCCTTATATGAAGATATTTCAAGCAGGGAATTGCAGGTGAATGTTTGAACAGAACCTCAAAGTCTATTGAGAGAAGCACAAACCAACAGCAAACATTGTGAATTTTTTGTCTGCTAAGAAAAGTATAAGCATTTTCCTTCTGAAACAGACTTGAGGGAACCTTGTAACCTAAGTCATCGGGTGGGATTCTAGAAGTAGAGCAATAAACTTTCTTGAGTAAATTAATCCTTCACTAGCAGGAAACAAAAAACCAAAAGCGTATCTGGTGTATTATGCCAATACACACAGAATGAGGGGAAAAATATCCAAAGAAGTTATAATGTGATAAATATTCATAATTTGTTTCTCAAAGTCACTGAGCTCCAGTGGCAATAAGATCTTATCATGTATCTCTAGGCAGTATAAAAACAAATACTAAAGTTAATTTCACTTGCTTTCCAAACCATGAGTTGAAATTAAACATGACTATCCAAGAAATTAAAAAGGAATAAAAATTTTGAGGAGGAAAATTTTGAGTTTTCAAAAGATCATTATAAATGTAATTTTTAATATATATGGTACACTTAATGATCAATAGAAATATTATTTGAATTATTGGTATTGTTCTTGACTCTTTTTGTTCAGCTCTTTAGGTAGAGAAGCTACACTTGCAAACTGTCATATTAATTAATAAATAATTTCACTTGATTTTACTTTACCAATACATGCCCTATAAATGTCCAGTGAAGGATGTTGTTTTTAAAGTAGTTCCGTATTGTAAAATCATCTAGAAATTATTGCTATTATTCTGAAGTTTGTTTGGTTTTGCATACAAATAGAACTAATATTTGAATACTCAGTTTTAAAAGAAATTAACTATCTAACCAGTTATTTTTGGGAAATTAAGCCCCTAGACCTTGATATCTTTATGAAGTCTACATGAGTTCTGAAATTACATGCTCTGTATTATTGTTACTAGTTAATGAACTCCATATACAAAACCTTCCAGTGGAGCCCAGTCCAGGAACAAAATTCACATTCTGGATTGAAGCAGCCTCTCAACACTTCAGACAGAAGGTATAGATTTCTTAGGTTGCTTATTCCTTTTCCAGAAAACAATCACCAAAACAAGAAGGGAATAAAAAAAGAAGCAAAAGTTCATATAAGCAATTGAAACTATGAAAAGAGTTTAGCTGTCTCTCCTTTTAAAAACTTCTTTTTTTTATGTGGCATAATGAAAATAAATAAAATTCAAAGGAATTTTATCTAGAAAAAGTTCACTGGTTTAGTTTCAAGTCAAAATATCTTTGTGAAATACACATATATTTTCAAGAAAAAAAAGGCAGATTGCTTTGGGTTTTGGTTTGGTTTGGTTTGGTTGGGATTTTTTGCTTTGGTTTTTGTTTGGTTTTTTGTTTGTTTGTTTGGTTTTTTTAATATAAAATTTTGAAGAAGGTTTATTAAGAGCATAATCCCTAATGATAAAATTTTTGCAGGCAAAAAACTACTGGTCTTTTGCAAAGATCACCTGGAGAGATGCTATACTAATGAGCAGCCTGAAATTCAGGTCTTCCTGGACCCTCAACAGATCATACCATGGAAGTGATCTGCTCTCAAGCAAAGAGCCCTTTCTCATGAAGTCAGGTCTCTGGGTGGAGGTGGTAGGAAAACAGTACAAGCTTTTACCTTAGAACTTGAATAATATAAAGATAATATTTTACTCTTTATGTCAGTGTTTTAATACCATTGTAAGGGTTCTGTTTCAGAGGCCTATTATTTTAAGCAATAAAGTTATGGAAAATGTATTGAAGCTGATGGTAGTGAAAGAAGAGATTTACAATCCTAGTCTGTGAACACCATTCACATCCAGTAACTAGGTGGGAGAAAGGCATTTTAATGAAAGCAAGATAAGGGATTTGTAGGGTCCTATTCTTTATGACCCTTTTCTCTCTCAAGTGTTCAAAATATCATATTTGAAGCTATTTGCTCTTCCTGTACTATTGTGAATTTTCTGATTTTAACACAGCATAAAACAGATCATTCCCTTAAAATTTTTAACTTGATTAAAATCTGTGAAGGAAGATTGTTCTCCTAGAATTTCCCATGTGGAAAAGAGGGTTTAAAGGGTCAGGAGTAGACATTGCCAACTAATTTATATGAGCAAGTTGCTGAAAAGGCCAGGAAAATTATTTTCATTGAGACACTGATGTAAATGTTCGGAATGTGACAATGTCTATATAGGATATCTAACCATAGCTGTAATGGTCATTAGTACCAGTTTTACCCTTTTTGTTATATTTTTGTGAATATTCCAAGCAAGATCTCTGTTCTGAGGTCTTCACTAGTTAACATTATATTTAAAATTTGTGTTTCTTTCATCTCTGACAAGGCAGGGCTCTTTGAGAATCTGTACTATACTACCAGTGAAATTGAAACAACTGATAGAGTGAGGAGCAATAATTCTCACATGGTTTTAATACAAAGAAGCATTCTAAGTTTGGGGTTCAGAAAACAGTCAGATGTTAGAGGAAGGAAAGGTTTCTTCTTCTCCTTCCTCTTTTCCTTCCCTTTCCTTTTCCCCTTCCCTTTCCTTCCACTTCTTCTTCAGCTTCTTCTTCCCACCCCTGCCCCCGCTCCCGCCATGTTATTTCATGGGTTTAGAGTTTAGAGTTATGCTGAAACACTAATATGGTTTACTGATTGGAGTGATGGCTAAAATGCTCTCTGTGTGTTTTGGCTGCCTATTATGAAGTTATAAAGCTTGATTAAATTAGGTTCACAAAGTGTATGAGGTATTGTTTGAGATCCTGGACATAAAGGATACCTAAATGTGCCAAAACTTACAGACTAGTCACCATTTTGCTCTGACTGAATTCTTCAGATGACCATGTCCACAAAAGGAAGTTTTTGGAATACATGTATGCATCACTTTGCTAACACTTGAGTAATTCCACTGTTCATGGCTTTGTATTAATAGGATTCCTGTGGATACAGGGGTCACGCTATTTAGTCTGGGTTTAGAAAACATGTCAGTAAATCCCCAGTAGCCATAGCAGTTTAGCAGTTTTCTCCATTCTTGTTTGTATCATGTGTTATCAAAGGCACGTTTTGCTGAACTGAACAGTGACAGGAAACTAATGAAAATCTTACAGCCTATGAATTAGATTAATCCATGGGCTATTTCTACTGGGATTATACAGATTTTTTCAGTCATCCTTGAACTCGCCTGTCCTTGGATAGATAATGTGGTTTTCCAAGACCTTTGCAAAGGCCTAAGTAACCAGTTTTTCAACCTGCCTGCCATTACTTCTCCAAATTCAGAAACTATGATTGTCTTGCTTATATTTCAGTTATGCCCACCTTGTTGTCTTCAGGAAGGATATTTGAGGTAAAGTGGTTTCATAATTTATAAAATTCTTCACTGAGCTGAAGTTCATTGTAAAAAAATAACAGAAACAACACTTGAATACCCTTTTGGTGAAGAGATATTCTGAGCTGGAAAAAAACAACCTGCTACGTTTCTCAAGCAGCAAGGTAAATTTCTCTCAGAAAAGACAGATGAGTTTTAAAATTATATTTTTTTGGGGAAGCATCAGGAGGGCCTGCTCTGTAGTGGCAGCAGAACCAAGGGCAACCCCATCCCAGTGCAAGGTATAGCAGAGCAGGCAATACCTATGGTGAGTGCAGCTCCCCTTCATTGTAGCAGTACAACCATTACAGGTCCTTAATGATGACCAGGGTGAGCCAGGATTCTTGTTGAGATTAAGCTGAGTCAATAGGTCACAATCTAGAACAGCACCAAGTGCTGGCACAGTTGTGAGAGCTCCTGAACAAGGTAGGGTGCAAGGGCATTGCTCATAGCCCTTCTGTGCTTGTTTCAGGAAGATACAAGCTTCCCTCCTACACAGAGCTGGCCAGACCTCAGTGGTCAAGGGATCTTGTTTCATTCCATGATAAGTCAGGCTCAGTGGTCAGTCTGGGTACATACATAGTTTGGATGTCATGAAATTGGCCCTGGGAGTGGTGGATTTGTTTAGGATTTTGGACAAGGAGATATCTGTGCTGATAGCTCTCTTCTGTTAGGTGCTTGGCAAGCTCTTAGCAGAGAAACAGCTTCTTTTGTTAGGCTAGCTGGGGAGTGGGTTTTTCTTTCCCTCTGCTCTCAGACTCTTGGCTCAGGGGATTTGCTCTCTGCCTTGGGCTTGGGGATGGTTTTTATTTCTCTCCACTTGGATTGTGCTTGCTGTTTTGGACTCTGGCTGTGTCAGTCCATGGGCTGTGAGGTACTGTACTCAAAACCTCTTTTGAGAATAAGACTGACGTAAAAACTTTCTTGAGAATAAAATTGAGGATTTAGTAGTTCCCTAAGACTGTACAAAATTGCATACTAGCATCAGCAGAAGATTTACACAGAAAGGGAGACAGCAATTCTTGAAGTGATCTTGATATGTTTCATTGATACTGCAATGTCACATTGAGTTTTGATTAGTGAAAAGTACCTGCCTGTCCATCTATCTTCTCTTTACCCCTTCATCTCTTGCAGTCCTTTCTGTCCTTTCTTTCTTCTAAATTTCTTTTCTGCAACTAATCCTAAATTATGACTTTTAAAAGCATCATTCATACCACCTTTCTTCTTTCACCTTTGGAATAGAGTATTACTGACATTGAAGCTTTATCATTTCAAGAATATTCCAGGGGGGGGGAAAATAGGGGTAGAGAGTTCATACTCCTGAATCTGCTGTTTGCAGACAGAAGTGAACATCCTAATTTTGTTTTATACTATGTTCACATCCAGAACATTCATTCTTCCTCCAAGGTACAAAAAACCCTGAACCCATATTTTTCTTAAATACTTAACCTACTCTTAAACCCTTCTGTCTTAGCTTATACTAGAAACCAAATGCCACCAAAGAGCATATCAATTATATTGTGATTAGTTAACCCTGAATTCACTTTGTGCTCAGGTCACATCTATAGTACTAAAAAGAATAGGTGAGTGTGTTCAACACAATGCCAAGGCTACTAACTTGCTTAATTTTCTTTCTCCACCCAGGAATAGAGTGAAAACAGGGTTGAAGTTGATGGGTAGAAGTGAAGTGAACTGCTTCAGTCAAGGCAATGCTGTAAGTCTACATCCTTCATAGCGATGAACTTGTTTGCAGGTATGAAAGAAGTGTTTGGTTTAAACCCCATTTTCTTTACAAAGCACTTATTTGTAAAGTGCTGCTTCTCTTTACTTTTCATCACAGTGATAAGTCTTGCCCCTAGTAACATCACTCACTCTACAGTCACCATCTTATATCCATGCTATCCATTAGCTGAAATCCTGGTGGATAACAGAAATAAACCTGTTCAAGGAATAGATTTACTGTACACTAGGGCAATGAATTAAGAACTCTCTAAACTCTCCAGTGTGTTCTATATTTCCTGGCCATTTAGCACATCTCTTGGAAAACAAACAAGAAAGATCACTTTCTTCACCCCAACTTGTAAAGGTAAATTGAATTTAAAATAAAGATAGGCTGCATAAATTCTTTAAAAAATGCTGAAGTGACTTTTCTTTTCTGATTTTTTGTCTTTTTTTTTTCACTGTCTCCTCACAAGATAATGCATTCACTGAGAGTAGTTTATGATGTTGTACATTACCTGAATTTCTGTGCATGCCAAAAGAAGTAGTATTCTAAAATTCTCAAGATTTAGGTTTGTTTTCAGGCACTTTGATGGACTTCTTATGTGACCTTGTACAAAGTGAAATAGTGATAGATTTCATATACGAATCAAAACTCGTCACTGAAGTTAGATTTTCATGAGGTTTGACTTACACTGCTGAGATATCAAATTATTAATTTTCCAGTTTCTTGAGTGCTGAACTGCTCTGAAAACCACACCATACATTTCACAGACCAATCCATTAGAGACTAATATCTGTGCTACCAGTCACAGAATCTGGTCTCTTCAAAATCTGGCCCTGGGTTTTCGTGACGAGGAGCAACTTCATCACTGTGCCTCAATTTGCCACTCACAAAACGAGCTTCCATTTCACTTTCCATCCCTTTCTGACTGCTTTTTGAAGCCTGTGAGAATCTGGTTTTAGATAAATACATGGACTATAACTACTGTAATTCTTTCAGTTTTTGCTGTTAAAGGCTCCTTTTAAATCAATAATGATGAGTTCCATGGGATGAAGCCCTGGAAGGAAGAGAGGCCCAGGAAAGCTATCAAGTATTCAAGGATCTTCTACTCTAAGATCAGGAGTGATGCAACCCCATGAAGAGTAAGATGTGTAAAAACACGAGGAGGCCTGCGTGGATGAACAAGCAGCTCCTGGACAAACAGAAACAGAAAAACAAAGCCTGAACTGGGTGAAAGCAGGGACTGAGACCATTAAAGGGAAACTGTCCAAGAATCCAGGGATAGGTTAGGAAAGCTAAAACCCCGAAGAATTAAATGTGGCCAGGGACATAAAGGGCAACAAGAAGGATTTCTAGGAAACAAAAGGAAGGTCAGGGAAAAGGTGGTTCCTCTCCAGAATGAAATGGGAGACCTTGTTTCCCAGGACATGGAGAAAGCCAAGATGCTCAGTGATTGTTTTGCCTTGGTCTTCACTGGCAAGTGCACAAGCCATACCAGCTGAGTTGCAGAAGGCACAGGCAGGGACGGGGAGAATGGAGAACTGCCCACTGTTAGACATGATCATGCTCAGAAGCACTTAAGGAACCTGTGGGTGCACAAGCCCATGAAACCTGATGAAATATATCCTGTCATCCTGAGGAACATACTGGAAAAGGGGAAACATGAACTCCATCTTTAGAAAGGGAAAAAAGGAAGATCTAGGGAATTACAGGCCAGTCAGCATCACCCCTGTGTCTGGCAAGATCATGGAGCTGATCCTCCTGGAAATTATGCTAAGTCACATATAAAACGAGGAGGTGATTGGTGACAGCAAACATGGCTTCACCAAAGGCAAATCATGCCTGATAAATCTGGAGGCCTTCTATGATGGGGTTACAGTGTTGCTGGATAAGAGCAAGTGATGTCATCTACCTGGACTTCTACAAAGCATTCAACACTGTCCCACATGACATCTTTGTCTCTAAGTGGAGAGGCATGGATTATGACAAATGAACCATTCGGTTGATAAAGAAACTGTCTGGATAGTTGCACTTAAAGAGTTATTGCTAATGGCTTGTTGTGTGCGTGGAGACCAGTGATGAGTGGTGTTCCTTGGGGGTTGGTGTTGGGACCACCACTGTTCAACATCTTTGGTAGTGACATGGACAATGGGACTGAGTGCACTCTCATCAAGTTTCCCAATGACACCAAGCTGTGTGGTATGATTGACGTGCTGGAGGGATGGGATGCCATCCAGAGTGACCTGGAGAGGCTGGATAGATATGCCTGTGCCAATTGCATGGAGTTCAACAAGGCCTAGTGCAAAGTCCTGCACCTGGGTTGAGGCATCCCAAGCACTAGTACAGGCTGGGCAGAGAATGGATCAAGCAGCCCTGAGCAGAAATACTTAGGGGTACTAGTGGATGAAAAGCTGAACATGAGCCGGCATTTTGTCTGGCAACTCAGAAGTCGTGGCCAGCAGGGCAAGGGAGGGGATTCTGCCCCCGTACTC
>NW_010249705.1:9604-21171 GCF_000690775.1 Eurypyga helias
TGGAACTAGATGATTTTAAGGTCCCTTACAACCCAAACCATTCTATGATTCTGTGATTGCCACAGTAACAATTTTTTTCTAAATCCTGTATTCTTGTTACTTGCAGTGCTCTACTCAAAAGTGTGGGGAGAGTGATCATACCTATTCTTTCAGTAGAAGCATAGCATGATTTTGCTTGAAATGAGGTATACACTAAAGTATAAACTGGTAACTTTATGCCTTTTGGATGAAATTTTTATGTACATGTGAAAGAAGAACCATTTTGAGCCTGAGCTACTCAGTTATGTCTGCTAAAATACTAAAATTGGAAGTATATTGGGGTAACTAGAGCTAACCATGCAATTTCTATCTGACCAAGGACAACAATTCAGATTATTTCCCATAAAGAAAACAAGTTAATCCATCGTCTTATTTCCCATTTTTCCACAGTAAGCATTTATGAGTGAAACAATGATTATGAAAATACTGATTTCTTATAAATGTGATTTCTGTGTTTCTCCTGGGAAATATTTTATGCAGATTTAGACCAATCATGGAAATACCTCACATTGCCATAATCTCTGTGATTTCAGAGGGACTTTAAACACCAAATCAATTTATGCTGCAAGATTTGTAGTCTCCACTAAATCACAGTTGCTGCTAGAGCAAGTAACGGTAGTTTCATGGTAATAGAGGTATATAAGTTTCTTGGGACCCTGAATTGTAACAGATTTTGGTTTGAACCAAAGGGAAGATTTTGTCAAAAACTTTTAAATCTTCTGAAGGTTGTTCATGGAAATTACTTCATGATTTATTCTTTATTGTACAACACAAAAATTGTGACATACAATTTCTGACTGGGGGTGGTCAAACAGTTCTTGATGAAAAACAACTTAGCATTCTATAGATGTTTTTATTACCTTGCAGAAATAATTCTCTTTCATGGCCATGAATCTTGTCTCTGATTATTCAGTGAAGTTGTGCAGGAGTCATGGTTCAAGAATCATAGAATCATGGAATGATTTGGGTTGGAAGGGACATTTAAAGATCATCCAGTTCCAACTCCCCTGCCATGGGCAGGGACACCTTCTACTAGATTAGGTCTCTCACACTGTCATCCAACCTCACTTTGAACACCTCCTATGAGGGAACATCCACAACTTCTCTGGGCAACTTGTTCTAGTGTCTCACCACCCTTACCATAAATAAATTCTTCCTTCTATCTAGTCTCAGTGTACTCTCTTTCAGTTAAAAAACATTGCCTATAGTCCTGCCAGTACAGACCCTGGTAAAATGTCATTCCACATCTTTCTTTTAAGTTCCCTTTATACATTGAAATGCCACCCAACCTTTATATATTGGAAAGCTGAACAACCTCAGCTCTCTCAGCCTTTCTTCAACAGAGAGTTGTTCTAGTCCTTTGGCCATTTACAAGGCCTTGCTCTAGACCATCTCTGATATGTCCATGCTTTTCTGGTGCAGAGGGCCCCAGAGGTGGATGCAGTACTCCAGATGAGGTTGCATGAGAACAGAGTAGAGGGGAAGAACCACTTCCCTTGATCTGTTGGCCATGTTTCTGTTAACAAAGACACAATTGTATTTCTATGGTGAAAATGCACTTTGACAGCTCATGTCCAATTTTTCATTTAGCAATATCCCGAAGTCCTTCTCTACAGGATGGCTCTTAATCCACTCATTACCCAGTCTGTAATGACACTGGGGGTTGTCCCAACACAGGTGCAAGACCTTGCACTTGGCCTGTTTGAACTGTCTTGGGGTTGACCATCTTCTCAAGCCTACCAAAGTCCCTCTGGATTGCATCCCTTCCGTCTAGTGTATAAACTGCACCTCAGCTTGGTATCATCCATGATCTTGTTGAAGATGCAAATAATCTCACTCTCTATGCCATTGATAAAGATACTGAACAGAACTGTTCCCTGTATGTCCTCCTGAGGGACACCACTAATTACTGATCTCCCTTTGGACATTGAGATATTGACTGCAACTCTTTGGACGTGGCCATCCAGCCAATTCTTTATCAATTTAATGTTCTATACATCAAACCCCTATGTCCCAAATTTAGTGACAAAAATATGTGTGGGATCAAGTCAAAGACATTTCAGAAGTCCAGATAGATGACATCAGTAACTCTAGAAGATATAGATCCAACAGGTCTAAGAGTTCTAAAAAGCCACCAGATTAGTCAGGCTCTTGGTGAAACCATGTTGGCTCTTTCTAATCATCTCCCTTTCTTCCATGTGCCTTAACATGCTTCCAGGAGGCTCTGTTCCATGATGTTACTGGGCTTGGATATGACGCTGACTCAAGGGCCCAAGGTCTTCCTTTTTACGCTTTTAAAAAATGAATGTGATACTTCCCTTTTTTCCAGTCAATGGGAATTTTCCTGACTGCCATGACTTTTCAAAACATGAAAACATGAAAACATGTTTTTCTTCAGTTAAATTTTCTGAATTTCTGATGATCCTCCAGGGTGTTTGTACTGAAAATCTAAGGGTCACTCTGTATTGGCTCTTCATAGACACGTTATCTGCAAGTATAAGTGGAATATACAGTACTCCTCATGCTCACATTTGCTCCTGTGACAGTAGGTAGCTGTGTAAGGGTTTTACACCATAAGCTTGTTCGTCTAAGATGAGAAACTTTTTTCTGAAAATAAGACTTCAGTGTTTCAGAAAAATATTTACCCTATATTTGCTGTTACCGGAGGTAAGTGAGCAGCCATCTGAATCAACCTTTCTTCTATTTTCTAATATACATGATCCACGAGCAAATGAAGAGGTAAAGTACAGATTTGTTGGCACACATTCATCTCTATTTTCTTGCAAATAGAAACCCAGCAATGCCAGTAGAGGCTAAAAATATTTTAAAAGGTCAGATAAGTTTAAGTGTCTCAGAATTCAAAATATGTTGTGAATGCTACTTTTCCATTTCTCAGCATATTCTTGTCTTTAATAAGCCCCTTTGGAATAACTTAGATCTCCAGGTTAAAAGTTTTGTGGAAATATATGATTTTATCTTAATTTTTCTGGAACTTTAGTTCAAAGTTCAAGCTCTTGAGAGGTGACTGGCTATTTGAGTTCATCTAAATGGGCTTGCTTTTGTGCCATGTTTTATGTTGCAAATTATTTCAGGTGGTGCTTGAGAATTATATGAATTTTTTAACAGGAAGTTACTTGGAAATCTACTTCTAAGAAAAATATCACTACTTCCCTACAAAACGTCTTTTATATTCCAAAAAATATTTCTTAAATTAAACAGAAACAAAATAATAAGCTTTGACATTATTTTCCTTGCTTTAATGTTGTCTTTTTATATTTATTTGTTTGAATACATTTATTAGGGCTCCAGATTCATAAGTGACTCTTCCCAATATGTTCACATAGTGACAAGCTCAACAGGGGCTCAGCCACAAGGCGATACCAGATTTTTTTGTAAATGCTTAAAATAATGTTAATAATAGATAACAAATGTGATTGGTGCTAATGCTGTATGTCTTTTCTTTTTCTTTCTTTTTTTTTTTTTTTTCTCTTAAAGAGCATAGGGTATTAGTCTTCTGGCTTTACAAACATAGATGCTTTAAAGGGACATGTGGTAGGTTAACCTCGTCTGGTTAAAAGCTACTCTGTCATTCACCCTCCTCAGCTGGACAGGGGAGAGAAAATACAGTAAAAGGCTCACGGCTCGAGATAAGGACAGAGAGCTATCATTCAGCAATTATCATCATACAAAAACCAGACTCAGTTTGAGGAAAAAAAGATTAAAACACCTTCCTAAGCTCAGATTCATTTCTGCTTTTCTCTACCTCCTCTCCCTGAATAGTTCAGGGGTATGAGGAATGGGCATTATGGTCAGTTCATCACCTGTTTTCTTTGTTACTCAGAGGTAGGACTTCTCACACTTTCCCCTGCTCCAGTGTGTCTCAGAGGAGAGTCCTGCATGAACTCGTCCACTGTGAGTCCTTCCCAAGGGCTGCAGTTCTTCACCTCAGAGGAGTGCATGAACTCGTCCACTGTGAGTCCTTCCCAAGGGCTGCAGTTCTTCACAAACTGCTTTGGTGTGGCACTCTTCCATGGGATGTAGTCCTACAGGAACAGGCTGTTCTATTGTGGGTCCCCCATGGGGTCACACGTCCTGCCAGCAAACCTGCTCCAGACTGAGCTCATCTCTCCACTGGTCCACAGGTCCTGCTAGGAGCTTGTGTTCAGCATGGGCTCTCCAGGGGGTCACAGCCTCCTTCAGGCATTTATCTTCTCTGGTGTTAGGTCTTCCATGAGCTCCACATGGATCTCTCTCTGCTGATAAAACTCTGTGCCACTGTTACTCTCCATGGTTGCAGGGCACAGCCGGCCTCACCAAGGTGTTCGCCATAGGCTGTAAAGGAACCTCTGCTTGGCCTCTGGAGCACCTCCTTCTCCACTGATGTTGGTATCTGCGGAGATCTGTTTGTCACATTAAACTCTCTCTTTGTCTGCAAAATCCCAAGGGTTTTTTCTCCTTAAACATGCATCACAGAGGCATTATGACTGCAGGTAGTTTGGCCTTGGACAGAAGCGGGTCCATCTTAGAGCTGGCTGACATCGGGTCTCTCAGACATAGAGGGAAGCTTCTAGCAGCTTTTCACAGAAGCCACACCTGTAAAAACCCCTCTACAAACAGCTTGCCACACAAACCTAATACAAGATACTTGCGAAGATGGCAGGTACTTAAAAGCTAAGGGAATTCTCCCCACCTCTGAAGTTAAATTTATGCTTCCAGTCAGGATATTCCTTAAGGTAGATTTTCTTCATTTCGATGGTGAATCACATGGCAGTGAAACAGTCCTAATCAATTCTTAAGATGAAATGTCCAGAGGTGGAACTAAAGGACTGTGCACTTAAACTAATAAGTGATTCAGACAATACCAAATTAAATGTGGCATTTTCTACCACTGATTAAAATTTACCAGTTAGGTTCTGATGTACTATGGAAAAGCACAAGCTAGCCCAGACTACCTTTCTTCAACAACTGTGTTTCCTTTTTTGTTTAAATAGAGTAAACTTCTATTGCATGAAATCTGATCAGTTTACACCATTACAGGTTCATACCAGCACACCGTGGTTTTACTCTTCTCAAGACATTGATCTCTAGCATTCTGCTACTTGACCAGTTTCTCCGGAACCTATTACTTGGAAAGTGTCTGTGCTAGTTCTTTTTGTCTGTATCAGCATATTTTGGTCAATGAAGCACAAAATTTGAAAATGGTTTCCTTAATTTGAGAACACAATTTTAAACTGCACTCTGGTTTTTATCATTTTTCCACCCTCTCCCGCTCTGCCCCATGAAAATATTCAGTTGCTTCTCTTAGCATTAATTGAGAGAAGAATGAAAATCAAACATTTAAAGTAATAGTTTTCCATTACTAAAATTTTGTGAAGAACAAAAAATACATCACAAATTATTCAGAAATTGGAGTCCCTTTGGAAATCCTTCACAAAAGAAAAGTTGATATATATGTTATAAAAAATGTGTAATATACCCTACCAGGAAAATATGTACTACATACACAGAGTGTAACTGGTTTCTTGAAGACTTGCCTCCAGTTTTATACTTCATCAGTTATTCCTTCAATGAAATAATATTCTGCCTTGGTAGACAAGGTCTTTAAAGCAATTACAAAAGGTTAATTCTGCCAAATTAGCATATCTAATATGATACTAATGCCACAATATGTGGTGAATACTGGTAGTTTTATCCACCATATGTATTTAATTGCCATATCCATTTGTTAAAGTATTTCTGAACACAATGACCTCTTGAAACTCTGCAGCTGAGTAGTTTAATTTTTTGTAATTATTATTTTATTGTACTAAATTGTGAATATTCATTTTCCTTCTATCCAACAGAGACCTTCATATATCTCCCAAGCTGCGTTTCGGTTTTGGGTTTTTTTCTACTACAGAAAAGTACAGGTGATCATCACAGCTTTGCACCTCTTGAACAAAATTTAAAAATGCCACTGACCTGTCTAATAATTGCAGAAATGGCACTGAGTAGGCAAAATGAAGCAAATTTCACAATGGTTTAGTTGGAACATTTAAGTATTCTTTAGCATGTGCTTGCGCTTTTGTATTTTTGATCCTACTCTGAAAAAACAAAACAAAACAAAACAAAACAAAAAACCCACAAAAAAACCCAAAACATTTTACTAAAAGACAGTAGTATTAGAAAAATCCTACACTTTCCTCTCTGTTATGTTAACCTAATCCACTAAGGATTTCTCGAATGATAACAATGCTTAAAAAGGGAAAGTATGAGTTGGATGTGAGCAGGAAAATATATCTAAAACCAAACCAGGCTTTAATTTTTCAAGACTGTGTTAGTCATAAGGCAATGCTAGCTTACACTGATTTTCCACAAAGGTCTGTGGCTATGACATTCACCTTATTTTGAAAGATTGTGAAAAAAGGTAAAATATAAAACTAATTTATCACTAAAAATTATTAGAGGATGAAGGGGAGGAAATGAGAGTGCTTTTCTTTAACTGCAAAAAGGGTTTTCATTTTCTTTTTACAAATATTGTTGGTAGAATTAGGGAAAAGAGCCCAAAGGAAGTGAGGTCAGATCAAGCAGAACACAACTCAGAAGCAGAGAGAGAGAAGTATAAAAAAAAAGGGATAAAGACTATAGATGAGAAGATGACATTGGAAATAGGATCAAAAGAGTTACAGAGAAAAGAACAGAGCAGAGAGAAAAAGAAAAGTAGTGTTCATTTAAGTGAATTCTGATTTAACAGATGCTTAAAAGAATGAAGTAAAAAGAAACGTATTCAATATATAATGAATGAAGAAATCAGAAAAGTATCTTCTTACCTTTTTAGAAGCACAGTTTGTAGCTGTTGGCAGTTTGTCATGGTCTAACTCCAGCCATCAACTAAGCACCAAACAGCTGCTCACTCATCTCGCCCCTCCCCCAGTGCAATAGGGAAAAGAACCAGTGGAAAAGACAGGGAAACTTGTGGGTTAAGAGAAGAAAAATATAATAATTGAAAATAAATTAAATAAACTAATGATACTAATAATACTAGCAATACGAATAATACTAATATTAGTACTAAATGTAATGAAATTAATAGTAACACTACTAATGATAATATGTAATGAAAATAATGGAAAAGAAAATAAATGGTAAAACTCACTGTCCAATTACCAGCCAATCTCTGAGCAGCGAGATCCACAGCCTGACCAAAAAGCCAGCAAGCCAGCAGAGTGAGACCCCCAGTAAGAGAGAGACACCAAGACCGCCAACCCACTTTCCCCAGCATATGTACTGAGCATGATGTTTTATGGAACAAAATATCCACTTGGTCAGATTAGGTCAGCTGTCCTGGCGGTGTGCCCTCCCAGTCTCTTGTAGGAAAAAAAGCTGGGAACACAGGTGCAGTGTGAAAAACTGAAAAAGGTTCTTGACTTGATATACACATTGCTTGGCAACAACTAATCCCACTAGCATGTTTTCAGTATTCTTCTCAACACAACCAAAACATAGACTCGTACTAGCTACTGTGAGGAAAATTAACTCTATTCCAACCAAAACCAGCACAAGGTGGCAGCTGTCCTAGTGATATTTGAAATGTAGTGTCATCATGAATGAACTCTTATCAACATCACTTTAAAACACCCTTATTTTCACTATGGAATCCAGGCTTAATAAGTCACCAGGAACTGTTAATATCAACCGTTGTGATATAAAGAGTGATTAGACTTTTTTGACATTTCTATGGCCTGACTCTGTCCTGAGCAGACTGATAGAGGCATCATAAAGATATCTAGATTCCCTTCCACTCATGTCTTTGTGACTACTGAAAATGTATCAACACAAAAGCAGGCTCCAGGAAAATTGCAGGCACAAACATGAGTTTCTACAAAGGAGATTTAGTAACGGGCCTTTAGATGGGACAGAATAAGGTTAAACCTACCCTGTGTCTTCAGTTAAGAGTTTTAAAATGTGGCTTATATATTTTAGATGAAGGCACTTCTTGTGAAATTCAGGTGATTCTTTTAATATACTGCATAGGAGCAGTGGTGCATGTCAGGAGAATGACAGGCAGCAGGCACAAGTTGAAGCATGAGACTCACATGCTGGAGGCAAGGAAAAAAAATCACCATGCAGAAAATAAAGTATTGGAGAAGGAACTCCAAGGTGTTGTCCAATCTCCACACATGGAGATTTTCAAGGTGACTCTGTTTTGGGTAGATGTTTGGATTACAGATCTTCTGAAATCAATTCCAGCTTTAGTTAACCAGGTATTCTGTTTTGCTTAAATACTTACTTTAACTAACCTTTGTAAATTTTCAAGTGGTGATTAAAATGGCATGCATTTAATCTCATTTTCTGAAAAAACTAGTAATTATCCTCTGAAGCCAGTTGGTATAAAAATATAATTTATTTCTCTGTCTGAAAATGAAATTTAATGAAACTTAAAAGTATATATCTAATTATTAAACTTTTTTACAACTACTAATTTTATCTTTATATCAATCAATAATATATTTATTCTATTAAAATCTGTATTTAAATATGTAAGCATTTTTATTATTTTTTGTCTTTTTCATAAATGAGGTGACTTCTAAACTGAGGCTAAAAGTACTATAAATTGTGAAACTTTGGAGTTTTTTTTAATGCTATAGACAAATTGATGAGATACGAACTTGACGAGTGGACAATAGTGTGAATGGTGAAATATTAGCTGGCTGCAAAGGCTTGTGATTAGTTCAATCAGCCTGCCGGTTGCAAGTTTTACAAACAGTGTTAACTTGGGGATCAACACGGGCTAATAATGCTTAACATCTTTACTAGTGACCAGGGTGAGAGGACAAAATGTGTTCCATGAAAATTCATTTTATGCCAAGTTGGAAGAAATGGTCAATATAGAGACATAGAATCTTTTACATTGAAAAAGACCTTCAAGTTCATCAAGTCCAACTGCTAACAATGCTAATAACACCACTAAACCATGTCCATAAACACCTCATCCACATCTCCTAAAATTCCTCCAGGGATGGTGACTCAACCACCTCCCTGGGCAGCCTGTTCCAATGCCTGACAACTCTTTCACTGAATAAATTTTTCCTAATATCCAATCTAAACTTTCCCAGTACTACTTGAGGCCATTTCTCTTGTTCTAATCACTTGTTACTCAGGTGAAGAGACTGACACCTACTTCACAACAACCTCCATTCAGGTAGCTGTAGAGAGCAATAAGATCTCCACCTCAAACTCCTGTTCTCCGGAGAAACAACCCCAGCTACCCTCAGCTGCAGACTTGTGCTCCAGACCCTTCACCAGTTCTGTTGCCCTTCTCTGGACATGCTCTAGAATCTCTATATCCTTCTTGTAGTGAGGGGCCCAAAACTGAACACAGTATTTGAGGTGTGGCCTTACCTGTGCTGAGTACAGGGGGACGATCACTTCCCTAGTTCTGCTGATTACACTTTTTCTGATAGATGCCAGGTGCCACTGGCTTTCTTGGCCACCTGAGCATACTGCTGGCTCATACTCAGCTGTCTGTCGACCAACAACTCAACGTATTTTCTGCAGAGGTCCTTTTCTGCTTTATGCAGGAGGACAGGATTGCAGAGGGCCCTGGGCAGGCTGGAGAAGTAGGTGGACAAGAACACTACAAGGTTCACAGAGATGGAGTGCAAAGCCTAACGCTGGGATGTATGAAGTCTGACAGCAGGACAGGGTGGTGCTGACTGGTCAGAAACAGCTCTGCAGAACAGGATGTGGAGTCTCAGGAACAGCAAGGTAACCATGAAGCAGCAGTGTCCCTGGACAGCAAAGCAGCCCCTGCTTGCTGAGATGTATATGACAAGTTACTGCCAAAGGGTACAGGAAGGGATCCTGCTCTACTGTTTGGGATCTGTGAAATGCACCTGGAGTGCAATGTCCAACCCAAGGCTCCTCCATATGGCACAGATATTGATGTAGTGGTGTGAATCCTATGGCGGTGACCAAGCTTTCCAGGAGGAAGGCATAAAGAAGACAGACTACTTCCAGAGTTGTACAAAGGAATGAGCTCTTGCTGGAACATAGAAAATTCTGACTGAAGGTAAGGAAATTTTTTTTCACTGTAAAAGTGATAAAACATGGCAATGGGGTGCCCATAGAAGCTATGGGATCACTGTCTTGGATATACTCAGAGCTGCACTGAACACAGCCCTAAACCACCTGATATAAGTAGACCTGCTTTTAGCAGGGGCAGGGGTTGCTGATCCCTTCCTACAAACACTACAACTCTGGTGGAATTTTATTTGCAACTTTTTATATACTGAGAAAGGACTATAAGCTTGTGTTATAGATCAAATATCATACTCTCCAAATCAATTTTCATAGTCACATCTTCTGATTATTTAAATTACCTCTATGTAACTAACGGCAAAGTTTCCTCTGTTCAATCATTTAAATTAACATATTCAGATTTTGAGGCTTGTTTTCTCTTTTGTAGTTGTTTTGTGCTGCAATATGAATGTATAGAAAAACATTGACTTGTTCATTTCAGAGGTTAATTTTTACTAGATTTACACTAATGCATTTCAGGTAAAAGGTTAGAATGGTTGACATGGCTGGAACTGATAGTCAGGGGGAAAGTAAAAAGGGGAAGAATGGACTGTTTTGGAAAACCAGAAAGCACCTGAGGGCAATTTTTCAAAAGACAGATAAGTGGACTCAGAGGGAGATACCACTAGCTCTGACACTGACAATGAATATAGAATATAAAAAACAGACTACATACATCACACAAGCTCATTTTTCAGTGTCTTGCACATTCCTATACCTGTCTGCCCAGCAAAGAAGATATGATGATAAACAAAATTCAGGCACTAGTTACTCAACAATCAGACCATCATATGGAGGAGTCCTCCAGTCTCTCTGCATTCTCACTATGTTGATATTAATCTAAAATAGTTTGTCAATTAAAAACAAGTTTACATAAAAAATGAAAATTACAAATAAAATTAAAAACAAACAAAGAAAAAAACCCAACAGTACAATAAAACAAACCTTAAAAATTAATAAGAAAAACACATGTGAACTTTTGTCATACTTCTCTCAATTTATACTTAGACCTTTGCTCCATGTCAGAACTTTCAAAACTGTAAGGAGTATATGATTCTCACATTGTCAAGCCTTATTCCACTTCCCAGAAGAACACATTGTCTGATATGTGTCACAGAAAAATTGCTTAATAAATCATAGGTCAAGTCTTGATTTCAATATTTCATAAGGAAGTCTGATCAATCATAGAATGAAGCCTTAACATTGTTTCATAACCAGTACTTAAAACTTGATCATGTTATGATAATGTTTTGGTTTGGTTTGGTTTGGTTTGGCTTGGTTTGGTTTGGTTTGGTTTGGTTTGGTTTGGTTTGGTTTGGTTTGGTTTGGTTTGGTTTGGGGTTTTTTTTATGATCTTCTTGATGTTTTGAAATAAGTTTGAAATATCTTCTACAGGTCAAGTCTAGATATCTCAATATATCTAACAGGGTTGACTCCTAATGTTGCTGTACTGTTTAACATCTTTGTCA
>NW_010249706.1:0-1013 GCF_000690775.1 Eurypyga helias
AGGCGTCGCTACCCGTCGAGCCAATTCCGAAGGCGGGCGAGGAGCAGAGCTCGGTGATGAACGGTCTCCAAATTCCCTCTCGGCATCTAAAAGATCAAAGGATCCGTCGGCGGAATAAAAAAAAAAAAATTCCTTACTCCGAAGTTACAACCCGGAAAAAAATTAACGGAAATTAACGGTCACCTGTAAAACGACCACGGCGGCGGCCGGCACCAGGGCGACGACGCGCGCTCCCGCTTCCGCCTGCCGACGGTTTTCGGGAGCGTCGAAAACGGCGGGAAAAGCTGGAAACGTCCCCGAAAAAAAATAATGGGATTTTTCCCGGCGTTTTACACCGAGGTGTAAAGGCGGAGGACGGAGCGCTCGGAAGTGATTTACCCGAGGTCGAGGTGTCTTTCAAGGTGTAACACCGGCAGGAGCGGGAAGCGGTGGTCAACGCTAAGAAACCGTCGGAAACGGCGAAGGAAGTGACGGCGGAAGCGACCTATCGGGATAAAGGACCCGCCCATCCCGGCGCTGGATTAGGGGAAACGAGGAAAACGGGATTTACGCGGCGGAGTAAAGGGTTAGTACCTCGGTAGCGTTCAGGAAGAAGCGACCTCGTTCCGTCAAGCCTAAAATTACTTCCTACGGAAAAGAAAAAAGGATAAGGAAACGCTACTCGGAACGAGGCGTCGGATGGAATTACTTCCGGGTCAGAACGACTTCCGCTCGGAGTAAGCGGTGAGTAAAGGAAGGAGTTGTCGCCGTCGGCTTACTTCGGCTCCCATCCGGGTGAGGGATATCCGGAAGCAGGAGGAGGGTAAACGGAGATCGGAGCCGTCGGGGGTTCGCCACGCCTCGAGGGTTGGAACGGGAGCGTCTGGTTAAAAAAGGATTTACAAGGAGGAGTAAATTACTCGGTGATGGGAAGACCCATGAGGAAAACTCGGGATGGAGTAAAGGTGGTGGGAAGAAGGAGGAATATTTTTACTCCGCTACGGAATCAAGAGTAAACTTGTAGGAAACCTGTA
>NW_010249707.1:0-4214 GCF_000690775.1 Eurypyga helias
CTATCCTATCCTATCCTATCCTATATTGAAAAATCAAGCACTGCAAAAATTTTTACTGCAATAAAGGTACCCACTATAACCTTATTTCAGTTCTGTTGTATGTATGCCTTGTGATATATTATTTAATTATTCTCCTCAGGATCCCTTTCTCCACAAATCACTGCTTATTTCACACATCTGTTCAATATTTTGCATTGTCTTCATTGTCCGCTGCCTGGCCTCCTCCCCCTGGCCCTCTCCCTTATTTTCTCTGTAAGACTGAAAGCTTGGTGGGGAGAATGAATTCTTAATTTCACCATAAGCATTTCTACAACACTTATCACTAGAGTATGTTATTGCCTCAGGAACATTAATTAATTCAATTTCACATGTACGTATTGTCACCATTTCAGAGAGAGAGAACTGAGACACCAAGGGACTGAGATTAAAAAGTATCTGGTTAGAATACCTATGACCTTATTTTTCATAGTATTAGCATTAATGGATCTTCATATAGTCACAGCACAGCAAATCAACTTTAATTACATCTTTGAACAGTCAATATTGATGTAACTCAGGTGCAACATATTCAGACTATTATGAACATGCACCTTTAGAAAGTATAGTTGAAGTGATTCATGAAATACAGTGAAGCAGAGGCCAGCATCTAGTTTCCTAACAAACATTCAGCTCCTGTAAATGTAACATCATCCTCCATGTATTTCAGCTTTTAGAATAAATGCAGCATGACGCTGTATAGGCAATAGTGTCCCCTCTCCTGTAGCTACTCTTCTCCTCTGTTGTGTGCCTCCTTTCTGGTCTTGCTTCCAGTCGTGGTTTAAGTCCAGCCAACAACAAAAGACCATGCAGCTGCTCACTCAAGCTCGCCGGTGGGATGGGGAGGAGGAAATATAAGAAAAGACTCATGGGTCAAGACAAGGACAGGGAGGGATCACTCACCCATTATATTCAAAGGCAAAACAGATTTGACTTGGGGAAAAAATCCATTTAATTGGTTATTAACTAAATCAGAGTAGAATGATGAGACACGAAACCATACCTTAAGAACCTTCCCCATACCACTTCCTTATTCCTAGGCTCAGCTTTCTTCACAGTTTCTCTACTTTCTCCCCACCAGCGCATAGGAAGATTGGGAATGGGGGTTGTGGTCAGTTCATCACATGTTGTCTCTGCCACACCTTCCTTCTCTGGATGGGGAAGAGTCCTCACACTTCCCCTGCTCCAAGGTGGGGTCCCTCCCACAGGAGACAGTCCTCCATGAAGTTCTCTGGCACGAGTCCTTCCCATGACCTGCAGTTTTCTTCTCTAACTGCTCTGGAGTGGGTCCCTTGAGCAGGGTGCAGTCCATCAGGAGCGGACTGATCCAGCATGCGCATCCACAGTGTCACAGGCTCTTCGGGCACAGCCGCCTGCTCTAGCACAGGCTGTCCTCAGGCTGCAGGGGGTCTCTGCTCCTCCATGACCCTCCATGGCTGCAGGGACACAGCCTGCCCTCTCACCATGGACTGCAGGGGAACCTCTGCTCTGGGCACCTCCTTCTGCCTTTCTGCACTGACCTGGATGTCTGCCTGGTTGGCTTTCTCACATCCCACTCCTCTCTGCTTCTACTGCTCTCTCCACACTTTCTCATTTCTGCTGCTGGTTCTCTTTTTGGTTTTTTTTCCCCTCTTACATATATTAATCACAGACGCACTGACTGGCTTGGGCATGGCCAGAGGTGGGTCCGACTGGGAACTGTGGGAGCTTCTAGCAACTTCTCACAGGAGCTATCCCTGTGGACTTTCCCATGCTAACAACACCGCTCCCTCTCCACATCCCCTCCCAAATGCAACACACCTTCCCTTCACCCTTTGTCTCCATGCTCACCCATTCCCTGTGGATTATTTGTCATGTAAACTCAACATCCCAAAACTTCTTGCTTTTAACCATATATTGTGTTGTCTTCTGCTTTTTCCTTCTCTGCTTCCTTTCTTGCATTCAACAATCTTTCTCAGAATATTTATTAATATTCTAATTTGCTGACCAAATCTCAGGCCAAATACACTATGGAATTGAGCCAATAAAGAAGTTATGTCCAAAAAATGTGATTTGGGTGGCATTTGAGTGCTTGATTCAAATTCTAAAAGCTGCATTCTGCACCTAGAGAAAGCTAAAATGCAAAAGGCCTTTACTGTTTTACTTTCCTGTTTTTCTGGGCCATATCTTGTATGGTAGATGTGGGTCCAGCTGATCGTAAAAGTGATATATGGCAACAAGCAAGGATGTTTCTGGGACTTTTTCTGTGTTAAGGAGTACTGAATAATGTTGGGTAATGCTGACATTAACAGGTTAGTGAAAACAGCAGGCCTGCAGTTCAAAGGAATTATCTGTACTTGATGAAAACCATACATACATACAGAAATATACAGACACAACTGCAGTTCAAAATACCCTTTCAAGTCAGGATGTTACCAAACATTGCAGGTCTGCCCACGACAAAAGCATCGCAAGACTACTGATCAATGTGTATATGTATGGCAGACAAATTATGCAGTCAATTAGCAAATTGAGAAATGTGTAACAATGTAATTATATAAGAAGAAAGTTAGTCATATTCAGATTTTAGAACCTGGACAGTTATTACAGCTCTTGTCTGCAGTTTGGCTGGTAAAATGCAATTTTACTCCATTTTGCTAATTGCCATACTGTCTGAAGTCAGGAAACCTGAATGACAGTTCTTACAGAACATCTGGTTGTGGCTGAAGAAATGAAGTATTTAAATTGATGGAAGGGGTGCATCTCGGTAGAAAATTAACCTAAAAAGCAGTCACTCAAAAAACAATAAAATATCTTGACAATAGAGTGTATCTTGGACTTAAGACTGAAGATGAAGCCAGATGATAAAATGGCTTCTTGCCATATCCACAAGGACTTTATGTGTAGCATCTGTGGCTGCAGTGTGGACTCTAGCTCTTAAGATCCAGTGACAATGGGCTTCATGTTGTTTCAGATACCTCCTTCCTACACACTCCTTCTGCTATTAGGTTATATTATGAGGGTACTAAGTAATTTAACACCAACATACCAGCAATTCTATTGCTTATATTCTCCAGCCATGATGAAAAAAAATGCCCATTTTCTTTTCCATTTTGTTTTGCTTTATTCTTCCAGAATCTGTTTTGGAAATTGAATTAAGGAGTTTTTTTTACCCAGTCTAGTCTTCAGTCTAACTGACCCTTCTCTGAAGGGTTTAAGCTCACAGTTCCTTAAGGATTAGTACTGAAATATACTCTATGATCTGTGCACACAGAAAATGTGTCCGGTTTCGAAGTGGCATCTATGGTTTTTCTGCTTCTTAGTTAATGCTTGAATACCCAATAAGAGAAGGACTTCTGTGATCATAGGGCCAAGTGCCATCCCTGGATATTCATCTTTGAGTTTTAGACATCTACTGAAGAAGTTAACACATACTTACTGTTCATTTGGTTCTTCTAGAGATTTCAAGATCTTATTCTTAGGTCTCCATAAAATTATGAGTCAGGAATTGTTTGTCAGGGGATATTTTATAAGACTAATAATTTTTGAAGACCTTGTAACAAGGACACCAAGCTTTTAGTAATAAAAAGTAAATAATACAAATAATGAAAAGGTAAAAGAGGAAAAAAAAAAACAAAAACAAACCAACCAAACAAACAAAAAACCAAAACCACCAAAAAAATCCAACACAAAAGAAAAATAATCAATCAAGCTTTGCAAAGATTTTGAGGTGGGCATGAAGCCTGATGTTTACATAGGATCACAACAGCATTCAGGGTAACAAATTATCACTGGACAATTCTTGCTTGGAGAATGGTGGATTGTTACTGAATTGTCAGTACAGAACGATAGCACTCACTGAGATGGAAATAAAAATCTTCACCTGTTTGTGTCAGGTTTCAAGGAGTTTCGTCCTTGAAATCTGGACGTAATTTAGTTAAGATCAGTTAAAGCTGTATCAAAGAAAAATTATATCCAAGAATGCAATGGTAGGACACCAATGTTGATAATTCCATGTGTAAGTTCATTACTGCACACAGGGTAAAACACTTAGCTGAAATTAGATCCATAAAATGCATTTAAAGGAAAAGAGATTGGGGGCGGGACACACACACACACACACGATACACAACCCCTGGCATACTATGGTGAGTTTCCATTTAGAAATCAGTGTTGTAGGGGAAGGAAAGAAGGAAAGC
>NW_010249707.1:4245-31975 GCF_000690775.1 Eurypyga helias
AAGCCAATACTTTTTGATTAGAAATAAAATTGATATGGTCATGCAATGAAAGCTAAGGCTTTGTGTTTATTTAGACTAGTGCCAGTTGGTTAAATGCCGGGTGTCTTTTTAATAGATTACACACTGCCTTTAGCTAATTTGAATTATATTAAGGCAATCATCTCTTTACTGGGACATACAAGCAATAAAGTCAACAAGAGCTCCACAGTGGCAGTTATTTACAATGACTTGAGAAACTTGTTCTAGAAATATGCAGCTGTTTGAAGGCTCCGGTGATTTTCTATATCCACAGACTGGTTTCTATGGAAATTATCATCTTTCTGACATACTACATCTGAATTATAGCTTATATCAACTCTAAATTTACATATTCAAATAAATGTTGTCAGTGTAAATTTTAGCATTGCGTGCAATTGCTTACACTAAACTTTAAGAAATTCCTTTCAGAAAATACATTTGGTTCATGGAGGATATTTTTTTTGAAGTACCTCTCAGTGCTCTTGGATAATCAGGAGCCTGGCTTTACCCTTTTTCTGTAAGAAAAGGATTGTATTTAGTCCTAATTTACCTGCAAATTCTGACAAGAATAAAGATCATGATGAGACAAAAGAAGCTAGCAAAAGGAGATTTTAATTTTAGCATGAGCAATTTCTAAACAGTAGGTGAAGATAGATGGTATCACTATTACTACACTCCAGATTTGCATGACTTTCAGTAAAAAATAGTCAGCATATAAAGGCAAAACTCTTGAAACAGATGTTTCTCTATCCTTATAATGTGATAGCAGATTTTTCACCTTGTTCTGGTCATTGAAAACATCTGTGAATACTGTTTGGTTGTTCAGAAGATTATTTTGGCAACAACAGTAACGGCAAGAAAAGGAGGTTACTCAAGGTTTTTTCAGCACTGTTGAATTGCATCTATAAAGCAAAATAAATACAGATTATATTTTGAATTAGAAAGCAGAGGAATTTATTGTAATTCTTTTAACAATGTGGTCAGGAGCTAAATGAAAACAATGGAAAAAAGAATTTATTCATAACAGTAGTAAGAAAAAGAATGCTTATTTACTTCTGCATGAGGAATGGAGATGGAATGGGACCAAAGGCACTGCTTCAGTGGACATGGAAGGAAAAAGGATGAGAAACTGCAAAACAGTGGAATGGGCAAATGCCATTAACAGATACAGTTAGCTTGTGATCAATAGGCGTCAGAGCAGGAGTAAAAGTAAATTATTATTTATTTAATGAAGACTTCCATTAAATGGAAAATGACCTGCATTGTAACTTCATTGATACAGTAGAAAAATAACTTAAAACAAGGTTGTAAGTAAAAAATTAAACACTGGAATCTTGAACCAGAATTTTATTTCCCCCACCCAGCCAGGTTTCATTTCAGGAGTTTACGGCAGCTCCTTCCATAGCAGTGCTTACTGTGACATAAGAAATAAAAGCAATTTTTCATGAGCAGTGCAAGTTTCATGTCCCAGGTCTCTTTGAGGAAGGCAGCTAAACTCATAGGCTTCATTCAGAGATTATGAAGTAATTTCTTATTGGCCTAAATATAAAGCAGTTCAAATATCCACAGAAGTGGCACATCATGGCATACATACTTGGCACAATGCAGTGCTCCCAAGACATGTCACTGTAGTGTCTCTGCAGGACACTGTGGTACACTGTGTATATGTGAATTTGCCCCAGAAGAACTTCTAGACTTCACTCAGAATCATAGTAGCATGGGATAATTCAGGCTAGAAGGGACTTCAAGAAGTCAGTAGTTCAACTTCCGGCTCAAAGCAGGGTTAGTTGTGAGATCAGACCAGGTTGCTCAGAGCTGCATCCAGTTAAGTCCTGAAAAACTTCCAAGTATGGAGAAAGACTGCACAATCTCTTTGAGAAACCCATTCCACTGCTTGGAGCTACAGAAGCATGACAGATGTGAAAGTCAAACCTTATGCCTATCTCCAACATAAGCTGTGACGAACCACTGTATGTACACAACTGTGAAAGCCTCTTTGGTAGATTATTAGTCTACTTCCCTGTGTATTTCCATAGAGGAAAAAGGAGAAAGGAAAAAGGAAAAAAGAAAAAGGAGGAGCAGAGTGGAGAAAAAAAGGGCTGAAGGTACAGTCTAACATAGATCTTATTTTATAGAGCAAAAAAGCATGATCCATCAAAATTATTCTCTGTATTTTGTGTTTGGATTGTTTAATGGTTTTGACTTGGGGCAAGACTGGGAAAGGTATGGCAATTGGGCAGAATTAATTCAGAGGACAGTTTATATCAATTATATCACACGGCAAGTAAAAAAATACTGAAAATCTTCTGTGTATAGGGTATATTCTTCTTTCAGGTTATTTTAAAACAACCTTGCTTAAATCTGTAGTTTTTGCTTCATTTTTTATAAACTTACATATTACAGTTTACACAATTCAATTTCTGGGGATTCAATTTCTGAATTATTTTATTTGACCCTCAGAAACTAAGTGATATTAAAGTAATGTTTATCTTATGGTTTGCATTTCATTTAATATAATCTCAAAATAATATAACTTATATTGGTCATACCATGTCATATGATTTAGAGTGAAAGACACAGTTTAGAATATATTGAATGAGAAGAGCTATATGCCTTCTCATAGAAGGACTGTGTAAAAGGAAAACTTCATTTTTACTATATTGCTTTTCTGTCTAGAGGGAATTCTATATCTGCAATATATATTTTTGGAAATTCTGCTGTTTACTAGATTTATGGGCTGAAGAGAGTAGTACTACCTGTATATCCAAGTTTATTGTCATCAGAGCTTTACACCACCTCAGGCAAAGTAAATATATGGTTTCTATGCATGACTAATGCAATGTATGTAGTAAAAATATTTCAGTATAAATTAGTAAATGAAGTTTTCTGATTTATAGACTATATGCCATTGCAACTTTTTTTCCATTTTCTTTCAAAACACTCTGATTAATACTAGCATTGTAACAAGTATTGGTCACCTATCATGTACTAGTATTAGTTGTTGTTAAACGTATAGAAAGGACAGGGATATTGGGGTTTTATTGCCCCTGAAATACTACAGGTAAAATGAGGGTATAAGGCCATTTTTGGAAAGGCAGCAATATGCACAAAAAATATCAATTCAACTGTCATCTAAACATAAATATACCTCAGCCTTATTGAAGATGACAGAGGTGTGTCAGACCTCACAGGAATATCACCTGCTTTACGCAGATGATCTGTGACCATGCAGGTTACAACTGTGGTGTCCTCAGCAGCAGTGTCTATGTGCTGTCTAGACTCTGAATTCACAGACTGCCTGATTCGTCTCCACAGGCCTCAGGGCTTCTCTGATGCACACCAGTCGCATCTACACTGCGCATGTGTACATACATGCTTTGCCATGGTAGCTGTCTCACAAGCTATTCTCTTTTACTAAAACTTATCTCCACTACATCCACAGAAACATGTATTTTAGCTTCATCAGCCAAAAGAGTTGGAGGATGTCTTGTGCCAAAGATCTCTTCTAGGCTTTTGCAGACAACTATTTTTCTTGAAGGGTACAGAGTTGAGATTTGGAATGAAAATCCAAATTTCTTTATTCCACTCTATGTCCAGAGATATTTATTTTGTCATTTCATGAGTTTGGATTGAATACTACTCACATGGTATCATTATACATTTTAAAGATTTTATATAAAGTATTCTATTTAACTATGAACATTACCATTTACCAATTTACTTACAGGTCAATTATCCCCTCAAACACTGTTTCTGTAGAGGATTTGGGGGCTTATGTGTTTCAAGAGATCTCCATGAGGACTTAAGCCATTCTGATGGGTTTAATTAGTTTACTATTTACTGTTATTTTACAATAGAAAATATTTTGTTTCAAGATAATGTGCAAGAGGAAGGATGTATATTTTTAAATAGCATACTAAAATAATACATTTGCACAAAACTAGGTATTCTACGAGAGTGGTCATTGGTTCACATTTTCCTTGAGTGGATTTAATATGTGCTAGGTCTGTGTCAAGAGTATCTTCTGGCTCTTTACATTGTCTTAGCCAGTCCTATGCACTGGAAGTAGGTGTTTTCACTACTTTCTTTGCTACTGATGCTGTTTATCTCCCCTCCGTGTAGTAGTGTGGGATAGAGTATGCCAGCCCCATGGTGATGCTGGTCTCTTCAGCTCCCTGGGCTTGATGGGAGTAACCATGTGCACCTCATGATCTTCAAAAAACATACAGAGCAATAGTAGAGTCACTCTTAGTTTTTATTTATCAGTTCTTTGATTCAAATCTTTTCTATTGGTGATGTAATGCTACCAAAACCCTAAAGCAAATAAAGAGCTTGGAATCTGATCCTGAAATAATTGCTGTCTTCAGCCACAGAAGATTCCCTACCTAACACAGAAGGAAGCCCTGAATGAGCAATTCACCTCAGCATATTACAGAAAAAAAGGGATGTGGCATCACTAAAATTAAAATTTAAACATATTCTTAGGTAGTTTATTAAGTAAAAAGTTATATTAATGGCCTATCTTACCCCAGGAAAGGAAATATGCCATATTAAGAGGTTGCTAGTATAAATTGTAGCAATCAGGAATGTAAATCAATAGGAATGCCCTGGAAAAATTTTCAAACTGATGTTACATAACAATTCTAATAATGTTTGAAAACTGTGTGTGTGGAGATTTAGCACATATGAAACTTAGGAAACATGAGGGATTCTACAGGAAAATAAATTTAGGTAAACTTTATATGGCCAAAACCAAATCCCACAAAAAAACCAAATAAATTAAGTGTAAATATATCTAAATGTTAATGAAAGATTTTTCACGTGCATTGGGGAAAAAAAGTTGAAAAAAGAAACGAATAGGCCTACAGTAGTAAAAAAAAAAGAAAAAAAGATATGACATCATACTATTACCGACAGCAATTCTAAGCAGGTAACAAATGGTAAGGGAGAAGATCAGCCCTCTGAAGAGCAGTGGGTACAAATTAGATTTTTTGGAAACATCTGAAAACATTCCACATCACAGATGAATGTGTAAAGCAAACAGCCAGAGAAGACTGGAAAAGGTGGCCAATTAATCCTAAGCAATTGCCTGGAGTCCTGATAAGAAAAGGTGTCACTAGACAAAAGCAACAAAGCGCGCATGTTGTTATAAACAAGGACAACAGAAACTGCTGCCACGTACTTGGTTTTCTGTTATTGACCCCAGGGTTCCTTAGGTCCTATATGCATTCTTTCTGTGAAGTAGTGTATTTGATTTCAAAGATTTTAATGAAGAAACTCTTTCATAAGCTTCTGCTATGTCTACATTTAAAACTGCTTTATAGCTGGCAACCCAGTTCTCCCTTTCTCTCTCCCCACCACATCATTCTGGACAGCCTCCTGTGGAAGGTGTTTTCCTTATTTAATATATCTTGACCTAACCAAGGACTAACAGATCTTCTTGGGCATCTCTTCCAAGTTCATTTTGTCAGTTTAAATTAAACTCTTAAGACTACAAGGATTTACAATATATTGCATCATATAGCATACAACGTAGCAACTGCTTGTACATGCTGAGACGATTACTATTCTTTCCACATTACCAGCTTTCTACAGAAGCTATCTTTGATATATTTGACATTATATTTAACAGTCACACAGATTATTATTACTGTTTTTTTCCCTAGTAATATAATTATTTATTAATATTTATTAGAGTTATTAATAAGAAGATTTTTTGAAGTTGCTTTTCAGAATCTGTTGTACCCCACCATGATCACCAGAGAGGATATCAAATGCAAATATTTCCTGTAAACTCAAACCTCAGCAATTTATAAAGGTTTCATTTATGTTCCCACAAAATGGATCAGTTTCAAAAGCCCAACCCCAAATTTAACTCTGCATCAATTTATACTATAAAATTCTGCTCTAGATTCTTACATCGTTGAATTCTGGTGGAAATGGTTGAGTCATCATAAATGGAGGTATTTAAAAGGTGTGTAGATGTGGTGCTTAGGGACATGGTTTAGTGGTGAACTTGGCAGTGTTAGGTTAATGGTTGGACTTGATCATCTTAAAGGTCTTTTCCAACCTAAAAGATTCTATGATTCTATGACATGCTTATGGATATATAAATGATCATAGATTTTTTATATAGTTATTAGTCTGTTAGATGGATCTTTGAGCTGTATTCTCTTTTATCCTGGCACTGTTCATAGAGTCTATAACATTTTCAGATCTAAGTATCCTCTGGGATTCAGTGTTCAGCTTGTTATTGTTCAAGGTTTAGATGTTCTTTCTTTTTATTATGAAAAAGGAAACATATTATATTTTACATAATGCCTCTTGAGGGATACAGTTTATTCTTGGAGATTACATTAACAAGAAGGGTTTGTTTGTGTTTTCTTGATATGCAGTTTCATGTAAAAAGGTGTATGCATTATTTTCAACAAGTGTGTGAAACAGATATTCCCAAGTAATGAGAATTTGAAAGATGATTCTGTTTTAAATGTCTCGATAAGTGATTCACATTCAGAAGAGCTCAGTATAAGCACCAGCTCTTAGACAAACTCATTTATTAACAAAGTGGGCTGAAAAACAAGCCCTATTGTTCTCATGCAGATACACCAAATTACATTAATTTAATTAAAACCTAAAATCATGTTTATTAATTCATTTATTCTGTCAGCAATCAGGAAGACTGAATAGCTTCTTTGGTTCACAGGCTGAAAGCAATGTGAGATAATGTGCTGACTTGAGAAGAGTAACAAGGTAAATTGCTAATACATTACGTATGCTTGCTTCTGGGTAAAGTTAGAACTAAGTATAAAGCATATACTGCTCTCTCCCTAGATATTTTCTCTTAGAGAGAGAGACGAATAAAGAAAGAAAACATATTTCTACATATTTATCACAACCTTTACACTTCTTATTCTTTGTGTTATCCTCCTGAGCTCAAGGGCCTGATTCCTTCTCAAAATATATAACCTTTGACATGATTCTTAAAAGAAGAATCATGACATATTTCAGCACATATTTTACAAGGTTTTAAATATATCTTTACATTAATAAAGACAACAGCAACCCTTAAAAATATCAAAAGAGGTGAGGGCAATAATGGCCAGAAGTTGACATAAAGTCCAAACACGGCAAAAAGAAATATGCATTTTTTAGATATTGTAATACCAAGGGAAAAAAAAAAAAAAAAAAAAGGAAAAATAGGGGTTAGTGAAAAGAGTAGAAGAGAATGAATCCTGATGATACCAAACACAGAAAACTAGAACATAAGTTATATTCAAAGGAAAGGTGATTAAAAATAAGGGTCCCTTAAGCCCTTTTATTAGGGCCTTGTTAAATTGCAATTTAACACTTAATAAAGAATTTCGAAACAAATCTAAAGTAAACCAGTCTACATCTAATGGAAGATTTTCCACTTAGTCTATAGAGCCTTTCATTTCCACTTCTCCTATATGCATCCTTAGGTGGTTTACTTTTATGGCCAAGAGTTTATGGTACAGCATGTGAAAACTATGGTCCCTGGCTCAAATAAAGAATCTGCTCATTCAAATGCAAAGACTCCAGAAAATAGGTTGCAAATTATGGTTATAGGACCTACTTCTCAGGTTCTGAGATAAGAGGATAGGATATCTAACTGAGAAAGTAATATATGTGTACTAGAAAAGTTTTTCCCATTTCCAGAAAGGAGGGGGTAATGCAAATGTACAAATTATTTCTGATTCACTGTTCTGAAAATTGTACTAGATCCTAGTGTTGCATAGTTTAAAAAAAAAAAAAACACACTCAAAAAAACTCCATAAAAATTCTTAGTGATTTATAATCTTATTTCAATATTATAAATAACACTTTATAAAATTTGTAAATATCAGCTTTGTAATGCATTTTAAAGTCCTGACTTATTATAAAATGTTCTCTCATTTCAGTACATTTTGGTTTTCCATTTTTTCCCCACTTTGCCTCATTTACTTGACCTTATCTCTGTAAGAATAATGGTACTATCTTAATTCAATTGCAATCGTTTGAAGTGAAAAACTGCTCATCATTAATCTTGTAGTGACAGGCTCTATTGTAATTAAACTCCAAAGATATGTAACTCCTTATTAAAAGAGATCCTTTTACTGCTCAGCTCACAATTCAAATTTATCTGTTCTCATACATTTTGATATTTTGTGGTAGTAAGTTGTCCTTTATTTTACCTGAGTGTTTTAAATGTGTTGATTTTTGATGTTATGTTTATGCAGCTGTGAAATTAAATCATAATTGAAAAATCTAGTAGATAAGCAAACAAAAAAACCTGATTTATTATATTTATGAACAACTAATGCCATGAATAGGTTAAGGGGTGTTTTTACAACTGAAATTTTAAAGCTGCACTCTAATAAATGGTTATGTCAAGTATATATGGATCACCTTTGACACTTTGATATACTACTGATGATAAGTAAAAGGTGGTTTTGTATAGCAGTGTGTGTTAGGCTTGGGGGAGTTGGGTGGTTATGTAGCTGGGGAAGGGCCACAGGGATGGCTCCTGTGAGAAGCTGCTAGAAGCTTCCCCAGCTCCAAGTCGGACCCACCTCTGGCCACGGCCAAGCCAGTCAGTGCCTCTGTGATTAATATATATGGGGGGAAAAAAAAACCCCAAATAATAATAAAAAAAAAGAGAGAACCAGCAGCAGGTATGAGAAAGTGTGGAGAGAGGAGTGGGATGTGAGATAGACAAGCAGGCAGACACCCAGGACAGTGCAGAAAGGCAGAAGGAGATGCCCAGAGCAGAGGTTCCCCTCAGCCTGTGGTGAGAGAGGCGGGCGTGCCCTGCAGCCACAGAGGGTCACCGGGGAGCACAGACCCCCCTGCAGCCTGTGTAGGACACCACACGGGAGAGCAGTGGTGAGCAGTTAGAGAGGAAAATTTCAGGGAAGGAATCATACCAGGGAATTTAATGGAAGACTGTCTCCTGTGGGAGGGACCCCAAGCTGGAGAAGGGGCAGGGTATGAGGAGTTCTTTCCTTTGGATAGGAAGGAGCGGCAGAGACAATGTATTGTGAACTGACTGAAAACCCCATTCCCCCTCCCCTGTGCCACTGGGGTGGAAGAGGTAGAGAAATGGGGAGCAAAGCTGATTCTAGGAACAAGGGAGAGGTGGGACGAAAGGTTTTTAAGATCTGTTTTGTTTTGCCTCTCATCACCTTACTAAGATTTCATTGACATGGACCTGTTGGAGCGAGTCTAGACGAGGCCACGAAGATGATCAGGGTGTTGGAGCACCTCTGCTATGGGGACAGGCTGAGAGAGTTGGGCTTGTTCAGCCTGGAGAAGAGAAGGCTCCGAGGAGACCTTATAGCACCTTCCAGTACCTGAAGGGGCTACAAGGAAGCTGAGGGGGGACTTTTTACAAGGGCCTGTAGTGACAGGACAGGGGGTGATGGGTTTAAATTGAAATCAGGGAGGTTTAGATTAGATATCAGGAAGAAGTTCTTCCCGGAGAGGGTGGTGAAGCACTGGAACAGGTTGCCCAGAGAAGCTGTGGATGCCCCATCCCTGGAAGTGTTGAAGGCCAGGACGAGGCTTTGAGCAACCTGGTCTAGTGGAAGGTGTCCCTGCCCATGGCAGGGGGGTTGGACTAGATGAACCATTCTATGATTCTGTGAAATAAAATAGGTGGTGGTACTTAATTCTTGAACACCTAGAGGTAAGTAAGAAGTATAATATTCTGACTTCTGAAGTTACCAGAATCTATAGTGCTTTATTTTGAAATTAATTTGTTCATTTTAAAAAATCAATGACAGAGTATACTTTAATTCTTTTTTTTTCCCCCAAGTATAGGTAGGAAACATCAAAAAGTGGCTCCTTAGATTAATGTTTCTTTATTTTCCCTTGCCAGTTTCTTTTATCATGTGATGATGTGAAAAGAAAGGTCATCAGCCTAGAAGATCAAGAAGCATGTAACTATTCTTTCTCATAAAGACAAACTGACCTTTTATGTTTTACATACAGGTCACTAAATGTCACGGCACTGAGGGCAATATTGGACCTAAATGGCCCTATCCAGGTCCACCTGGACCTCTGCCACCCCTGCCCCATGGCCCAGAACTCCATTTCAGCTCAGCCCAGATCTACCAATCCCTGTTCCAGTGATACTGTATAAGTATAGTTTTCCAGTTTCAATGCAGCTGTTTCCTGGCTCTGCTAGGCCAGGCCCAACCCCAAGGCTAAATTCCCCATCCTCACAGAAGTGCCTGATGGTGTCTGGGGCTGCCCTTGACTGCCCTCCTGTCCTGCTCTGCTCCCTGGCTGAGGGCTGTGGAAAGGACCATGTCTGATGAGGCCCAAGGGGATCCCCTGTGTCTCCTGGCACTCAGCTACATGCAACTGCCAGTCCTCGCAGCACTCTGACATAATGCACACATGCAATAATCTAATGAGGGCCTGTGTTCCTCCTTTCTCCACAGAGCCAAAGTTCTCAAAGCAAAGATTTCAAAGAACTCATCCGTAACAGTGTTCTCAACCCCAATTATTTTAATTTCATGCAATAACAGAACAGAGTCAGTGGAGGAGGAGGAACTGTGTGTACTGGCTTGCCATCTCACCGCAGGCCCCGATGAACGCTATGTGCGTGTCTAATCTTCAGGAGATTTGAGTAGCACACAAGAGTTAGCATCACTTACACTTCCACTTCCAGGTGCTTTAAAAGGGGGGTCAGTTCGAACATCCCATTTTTTTACAACATAAGAGTGTGAGTGTGCTACCTAGACTCCACTGTACTTAACTCAAACCTTGTGTCTTGTTTGCCTGTATGTTACATCCACTCAGACTCTTATATGTATCAGCAGAGTAGGCAGAAGCATGATAAGTGTGTGTGTAAAAAGGTAAACCTTTTTAAGTGGCACTTAAATCAACATTGACTTTGTGGGGAAACTGGATAACAGCCCTGTGAAGCTCACACTAGAACAGGAAGATGCCTGTAATGGCTTGATTGGACTTGTAGCAAGTCAGTGTTATTCCTTTTTCAGATTTATTCTAGTTCATATGTGCCTTTCTCAATTAGATAATTTCTCTTACATTACAAACTGGTGTACCTCAATTCTGAACATCACTTCCAACATTTTTACTTCCTGCTAATAATGAAGTTCAGGATTTAAAGTACAGTACAGTCAGCACTGCTTTTCATTGGCAAATGATTCATGTGCCCTATCAGCATGGTCTAAACATACCACAGGACTATAAATAGGATTGGCACTAATAGAAGTGAAACTTTTTTACAATATTTCACACCACTGTGATCTCTCTAATTGGAGAGACAGTTAAAATGGCATTATATATAAACACAGCTTATTTAAGGCTGAGATGAGATAGTCTTACCCTCTGTAAATGTGTTGGAGATAAACAGTGAGGAAAAACAACTTCTTAAACTTCTTAGGTATAGGAAATTAAATACAGACTTGTCATTAATATACTGAGATTGTAAATTCAATTCAGATGAGATTCTAGAGCAGTTTTCCAGTGGGAAAAATGTAGTCAAAATGTTCACAGAATTATTTTTTAAATCACCTCAGGAAAACAGGACAACAGAAAAGAAGCATTTTAATTTTGTTTCCATGGTTAGTAGTTCCAGGTGGGACCAGCAGCTAATGCTGGTACTTCACTAGGAACTGCATGTGGGTTTTGGACTTCCTATGCCCCTTAGAAGAGACAACAGATGAACTAAGGTTTTGAGGGAAAAAAATTCTTATAAATTCTACTGACACATGAATATTAATTCCAATTTTCACTCCCAAGAAAGCATTAAAAATCATTAGAAAGTTTTAATTAAGTCCAAAATCCATGTGGTTGTTCAACTATTGGTATGGACCAAACCTGAATTCTGCAAACTGCACTGTGAAAAGAGTAAGTCTCTGAGAAATTAGAGATGAGACAGACTAAAATTCTTACACAGATCTACAGAACAGAATTATTGTGTCCCCACAAATACCCCCACTTCCCCAGTGCAATTATTATTTCTGGACTTGGATTTTCTAACTCTCACTGTGGTTCTATGCTAAATGACTACCAGAATGGATGTGTGTTGAGGGACCTGAGAGCAATCAAAGACTTTGCTAAAGGAGAAATTAAAACTCCTTAGCAGGGGAACAACTGCAGACAGATCAGAGCTGTCACCTACACTGATCCATGTAGTCTGGCCTGGGTGTATTAATGTGGGTTCCCCTGGTTGCAAATTCAGGAGCTAATGTAATGACTTTGGCTTGTCTGAGCTGAGCAAAGAGGTAAGTTTAGAAGTTCATCTCATCTAACTTTAAATGTCTATAATGTTTGATCTATTCACAAGTGGACTACCTTTGCAATCAATAGAAAGAATATTTAGTTCCCAGTTGAACTCACCAGTGTTAAAGGCGCCAAGATAAAACCTGTGCCCTAGTCTCCACTGATTATAGTGACTAGTTGAATACCAATTTAATTAATTTTAAGCATTCTGAACTGGCCCTGAGCACTGTCTAGTGCTCTCTGTTGACATATAACAAACTTCTGCTCCTGATGTAGCTACTCTGATTTGCGCCAAAGTACCTGAAGTAGCCACACAGTGACCAGAAAAAAAAGAGTAACAATATGATAGTTTCTTGGGCATGAATCTCAATGGAATAGCAGACTTCAGCATGTCAAGAAAGGAAATTGCCTTCTGTTTGAGGGGTTCTTACAAAAATTAACTTTACCTTTGCTAATCTTCAGAATCAATAGTGTGTTACGTTCTTTTGAAGAACATTTGGGAGAAAACAGCAAACAAACATGTTCTGTCACCTCTCCTGATGGGTTAGTTTCATTCTCAAGAAATTACTTGTACTTAGGTTTGAAAATATAAACCAATAGTCAGTAAATAAAAACAAAGAAATTTAACTGCCTTCCCCTGAACTGTTTAGTCTACATGTTCTGAGAGTATATATGCATCCTGGTGATTTTCTTTGCTAATGAGCTACAACTATTCAACAATTGTAAGAGATAATATAGATATGTTATATTAGTAAGATTTAGCTTGTAATCTGATCTTTTTTCTCTACGAGATCTTGCTGTTGATGGAAGCAACATTTCACTCAGGATTCCTCTTTCAGGGAAATAAAACATAATGAAGCCTAAACAAATTATATTAATTATCCTAAGAGCTATGTTGCATTCTATTTTTTGCTTCTCTTTATGATACCTTTCAACCTTCCCAGGTTAACCTAATCTATTCAATTATGTGATGTTTTTCTTTCCATTTTCCTTCTTTCTAACCTATTAGCTTGTCATATGACTATTAACTAGAAGATGAAGGTTCGTGAGCCTTCTCGTAGTAACTACTGTAGTGGGTTTAAAGAAACAAAATATAAGCAGAAAAAATATATGTAAACCTGTGCCCTAGCTTGTTGTTATTTCAGGTCTTATTTCTCCTATGTGCCAGCAGTTATGGTCATCTTTCTGCAAGACTCTCTTTCTGCAAGGGAGAGTCTGGACACCTGTGAAAGGTGTTTGGCATGACAAGGGAGGAGCCAGAAGTCAGTGGCAGATCATCAGTTTTCATGTCCCTCATGGAGGGCTGTTTGACAGCTAGTGCATCAGATATCCTTTTGCTTGGGGTTTGGCAGAAAGCCTGCCAGTCGTTATGCCTGCATGTTCATTAGCAAGTGAAGATACATGTGAAAAACGTGAAGAACATACTTTCTGGACCTTTAGCCTAAAAATAGTTGGTATCTAGAGTAGAACATTTCAGAACAAGAATATCAGAGCAGGTTTTAATGGTGCTTAAGATCATGCCGTACAAGAACACAAGTGTCTTACAATATTGCTTGTACTGTAAAATCCTATTTACAAATTAAATGTTACATGCCCTTCTGGGTCATTTATTTTCTCTCATTTGTACATTTTCCAAGACAGCTACTGTGTGTGTTGCTTCTTTGTCAGCATGGCCACAAGCTGTGGTATGCCAACACCCTGCAGCTATCCATTCAATTGATTGTATAATAGCAGTGGGCCATTTCCTGCCACCTTTAGTATCACAGAAAAAGTCAAAGTCAAACACTCCTTTTCTAACATTTGAGTCAGAAGTGTGAAGTGAGTATCATATCAGAACAGCAAAAAAGACTGAAAAGTGCAACCCCTACAGAGATGGATCTATGTGACTGCACAGAAAATCAAAGCAAACTTTTTAAAAGTAAACAACACTTTTTTTCAGAAGGTGTTCCAGTTCCACTTACTAAATAAACACCTGTTTTGACTGAAGCCAACCATTTATTTCCACTTGTTTTGATGCCCTCTTCATCTGATTAAAATGTTTTCTGTGCACTTATTTTCTAGGGAAGCAAAAAAGGTGAATTTGAAGATGCTCTTCTGGAGAAAGGTTTAGAATGTAAGTTACGTCAAGCTTTATCAATGAATAGCTATAATCCTTTGTTTATTATCCAAAGATGAGAACTAACAATTTATCCTTCTACATCATGACAGTGGGTTTTAGAAAGAATGTAGACATGATTACGCTTTGTAATGGCTCTTTGATAATGTGTATTTGAAATGCTGTGAGAGTACTTGGCAGTTATGAACCCTGATTTGACTGTGCCAGATCATGGATTCCAGCATGGCATGGGCAGAAAGTAGGTGCTTATCCAAAGTAAGGCAATTCTGGTCATGTGCAGATGCAGAATTCTAAAGTCTTAGTAAAAATTTGGAGTAGGCTAAACAAGAATTTGCGTTTTGCAGTTCAGTGATCCTGGGATGGAAGGCTGCTAAATTGTTATTAATAAGATTATAGTTTTACACTAAACTACCTTTTACCTTATTTCACTAACACAGGCTTCAGAATGGACAGACCCCAGTTACTGATACTCAATTCCTACAGAACAGTAATGCATTAAAAAAGCTGACTGTCAAGAAGATCTACTTATTTTGATATATTAAAAAGTAAAGAGCATTTTGTTCATGGTCTATATAATGTCTAGTCCAGTTTAAAAGGCAATTTATACTTGATTTTTTTAATTATTATTGTTTTCTAAATAAATGGTCCCTTTAAATATATCAAAGTAAGTATGTTCAGTAGCACTATTATTACCATATCATAGCTTATTTTAATTGTACAATATATAAATAATTTGGTTTTCACATTGTGTGTTCTTAAAGTTAATTTCATTCTAAATAGCTTAGTTTTAGTAAATCATTCCCAACAGCCAAGGTGTTTCACAAACATTATGTTCAAGTCATGTATGTCATGATATTTTTATATGTACAATTGCCCACTTCACTGCTCTAGTCATCTCAAACAAATTTGAGCGCCTCAGATTATTTTAGAAGAAATTATATTGTGTAGCTTGTGTTCTTAGTCCACTGTTGCAAGAGAAGCTATCAGCAATGCTAGCACTCGTCATTATTTAGAACCTGCTTGAGGACTTTAAGTCCTTAACTATGTGTTTAATTCCTTGACTGATTTAAATCCTTTCATATTATTGCTACATGGAATGTTAGAAACTAAAATCTACCCAAGAAGGAATGAGCATAGTATTGTAAATAGAGAATTTGTATTGCTATATGAAATGTGCATAAAACTGTCTATTCAAATGACATGCACAAATCATTCTTTAGTATTAATATTAAAGGTTTTTATCTTTATGAAAGCTTATGAACAGAAATGCTCACGCTTTCTACATGTACCCATAGAGATAATTCCACTTAAATCAAGGAGAATTATGTATTATGAATCAACACAGGTCTGGGACTTAAGCTCTAAGTAGAGCTTCCAAGATACAGTATGAGTCTTCCACGATCTAAATACATCCAAATAGCACTTCCTTTTGCATTCTGATAAGTAAACTGACCTGAAAACCGAATTTTTTTTTTAGTAAACATAGTTGTCATTTTAAAAAATTTGTTTTACCTACATGTAGGGGAAAAATGAAGATATTTTAAAACTTCCAAAGAGGTATTAAGGGAGACTGAGAGAGATTTACCCAAAAACCCCAGTATTCAAGCACTGAGAACAGTCGCTTTTAAAGTGCTATGCTGAGGCTCAGCTACTGGCTGCAGCTCAAAGTAAGAGATTTAAACCTAGGTGTCCTTACTTGCCCTGACCTCAGACACAGGTATTTCTCGATTGGTCTGGATTTGATTAGAAATTCTATTCTGGAAAAAAAAAAAAAAAGAAAAAATTATGAAACTTTTATTGAAAAGATGTACATTTCTGTGAAAAGCTTTGGTTTAATCAAGTCAACAGTTTCTGATGAAAAATGTTTTGTCAAAATTATTCTCACCAGATCTGCGTGAAAGAGACAAGATTACGACTTATTATGACATTATTTAAAAGATGTCTACTCTTTTGTTTCCCATTTGGCATTAGAATCACCTTAGAAAAACCTGTATGATTGTGCAACGTTTGGAAAGTATCACAGTTTCCGAGAATGACATTTTAGTTTATGGGAAATCTCATAAAGAATGTTAGCTAGAAAATAGCTTAGAAAGAAGGTAAGGTGGATGGACTGCAATTACACTAAAAGAAATGTATGCATTGACAGGCTCAGCTCTTGCCATATTAAGCCTGTAATGGCTTTGCAATTAGGTGGAAAGTCTAATGATTCAAAAGCTATCTCTTAAAATTACATTGGAACTCAAACTGACAAGACAAAAGAATACTGTGTAGAAAAGCTTCACCCATCACTACAGTTAATCATAAGGCAGGAGAAATCACCTGTGAAGACATCATTGGAATGCCCTGTCCAAAACAAATTCCTTTATCTCCAATTTTATCACTTCTAAAGTTTGAAGAACATCCAGATCAGTCAAAACCTTCTCAGTTCTCATACCTCAAAACCTCTCAGAATAGCATTTTAAAGTATGTAAGATTTTTACTCAATCTGTTCTCAAAGCCAATGCTTCATATGACTTGCTTAAAATATTGCATAGATCTGACATAAAGCACAGAGAATTTTGTGTGTGAGAGGGCATTCTGGTTACAGTAGCTGTTTTTCTGGGGGGACAGGGGAACTGTTCTGTCTAATTTTAAGCAACACAGACAAGTGTAAGTTTTGTCATACCAAATGCCAACACAAAGCATGTTTGAAAGAGAGTCTACAGACATAGAGACATTTGCAACAGACTTGAAGTGTCATGTTAGTTTCAGGCGATGTCCAGATAATAAATAAAGACATTATTAAGGTCCTTCCTGTCTGACAAAGATGGCTCATAGAGCTGATGAGATTTAAAAATCCATGGTGTAATAAGCATCAGAGGAGCCCCTAATGATGAGGGCTGGCAACTTGTCAAGGAATTCTACTGATTGTCTTAATTCATGATGACACAGAAATGTGTTTGGGTTCCATTTCTATTGTCCTGCTAACATCAGCACAAGATTAAGAATGAATTAAAATATTAATTAGTGTTCTTGTAAACAAGCATGTTATTTCCCCACTTTAAACCAATGCTGGCTGAATTATTTTTAAATTTTTACACTCAATTTTTTCCATCCAGTACCTAAAATAGGATTAACAGACTGTATGGCTCACCCTATTCCAAACACAAAGCAGTTGTAGTCAACTGGAGACAATATTGCAGGATATTGGCATGATGGAGACAATGAAGATCCATAGGGGAGCAACAAAACAATGTCTCAGAGGCCTGCAAAATCAATATTCCCAGCCTTTTGTTAGTATGCCAAACAGGAGACAGAATGAAGCTGCCCTAGGCACTGAGGCCTTTCTAGGGTACCGATGTAACAGTTACTAAGATGAACACTTGGGGAATTACCACTTATTAAAGCCTTGTGAATCAAATGTGCTTTTACAAGTTAACATGCACAGCTGAGCCATTCTGTCTTCCTACTTACACTGCTGTATATTCAACAGGTTTCAAAATGATACAACATACATTTCTATAATGAAGAATGATAGCGCTGTTTATTCACAGAATCACAGGTTTGGTCTGGAAGGGACCTCTCCAGAGCATCTAGCTCAAGCAGGGTAAGCTACAGCACGTTGCCCAGGACCGTATCCAATTGAGTTTTGAGTATCTCCACGGATGGAGAAGCCCACAACCTCTCTGGGCAAGATTCACAAAGGATAGTCTTCCACAGCTTCCTACAGCCAGCCAGCCAGCTGCCACAGCAACATCCACAGCATTCACAAGCAGTTTACTTTGCCATCCCCTTCTGCTGCCATACCAGATCCCCACCCTTCATCCCTACCAAGTCCTGCTCTGAAAACCCATGACCCTACCAAGTTGAGGCAGACGTGGGGGACATCCCCATTAAGGCTGACACCAGTGTTGCGCAGCTGCAGGTGTGGCAAAGCACAGTGTGTCCATGTTCCCGCTCCCCACAGAGGCTCCAGTGCTCAGTACGGGTGCTGTGTAAAATCACAGAATTATAGAATCATAGAATGACAGAATGGTTTGGGTTGCAAGGTACCTTAAAGGTCATCAAGTTCCAACCCCCATGCCATGGGCAGGGACACCTTCCACTAGACCAGGTTGCTCAAAGTCTCATCCAGACTGTCCTTGAAGATGGCCAGGGATAGGGCATCCACCACTTCCCTGTGCAAACTGTTCCAGTGCTCCACCACCCTCCCTGTGAAGAACTTCTTTCTGATATCTAATCTAAACTTTCCCACTTTCAATTTAAACCCATTACCCCTTGTCCTGTCACTACAGGCCCTTGTACACTACAGAGCAAGTGTAGCTTATATGCAAGTATAGTTTATATATAGAACGGCTAAGCATAAATATTACATAATACTGCTTAATTCAGATTGTAATAATGCAGTGAATAAGCATCTGACTTCTCAGTTTGAAACTTGTAGACTTTGAAGGGTAAAAGATGAAGGTGTAGGGGAAAAGGCAAACAAGTTTTAAACAGCAGAAAACTATTTTTGTAATAAAATTATTATTTCTAGTAACCCCACTTTGTTAATTAAGTGTCTATGTTAATAAAAGAGAAATTCTGTCTGGGTAGGATGAAGGAGAATGTGAGTCTGAAGAAAGATAGTTCAGAAGAGTGAATAGCAGTGTAATAATTGTAACATTTCTTTGATCTTTTCAGAAAACATTGTTGTGAATATTCATGTAACGATTTTATTTTTAGTTCATTTAATGAAACCTGTCTTAGATGTAACTATTCAGAAAAAATAGCTATGTGTTGTTTGGAAACTGAATCAATGTCAGAAAGTCAATGTCATGGGTTATTTCATTATATGCAATGTGATACCAAATTTGACATGAAAGGTACATACTGACACTAGGTATTATCCAATCCACAGAGAATGCATGGAAGTTAAGGCCAAGCAAATCAAAGTTTTCTGATATCAATCTTCTTCAATAGCCTGTCTTTTTCATAATTAAGCACATTATACAGTCATTGTTAAAATTACAGAAGCTGTCCTGGGATCAGGCATGAAAAGATTGGTTTCATCTCAAGGTGAGTACCCACATAAATAGTTGGCTACATAATCAGTTCACTTTTATACTTTCTCCTTCTGCCCTGTAAGTTTTGATTTATGACATGCACAGTGACACTGTTTCAACTAGGGGCTTGTAAGTGCCCCATTATAGAACCACTGATTGATGCAGATTTGCCCACGGCAGAGAAGAGAACTGAACTGAGCTCTCATACATCCTGAACAAATGTTGGAACGACTGGGATGCCTTGAGGACATGGTGTGGCATCTGCCCTATTGCCACTACTTCATTCTCCTCTAAACACAATATTTGGTTAGAAGGAAGGATTATAGGTGACAGCTTTCAGGGGTGGGGTCTGGGATGAAGGTACAGGTGGGATAGAAGACCACTCAGAGTCCTAGTGAGAAGTCCTCAGCCTTTTCAAGTGGCTATCTACTAATTATTTCTTAAGCTGCACCCATTTGCTGACTTTATGGTCAGATCCTGTGCTGAGGTACCTAGACCTAATCACACTGTGTGAAAGCACAAATATTACTCAAAGTCTCAGATAATAGTCAGTTACCTTATAAAGAGGCAAGACAGCGTCTAACTCATTGCTGAAATGCTGTTTTGATCTTTTATCTTTTTTTTTTTTTTTAAGAAGAATTGAAGTTGGTAAAGACCTCTGGATATCATCTAGTCCAACCTCTCTGTGCAAAGCAGGCTCTATCACAGCAGGCTGCTCAGGACAGGCAGGTTTTGAGTATCCCCAAGGTTGCAGACTGCACAATGTCACTGCACAACCTATTCCAGCGTATGGTCACCCTCACAGTAAAATATCTTTTCTTATGTTTTAAGTGAAATTTTCTGTATTTGAATCTGTACCTACTGTGTCTTTTTCTTTCACTGTCTGTCTTCCCCCCCTCAGGACTCATTGATGACATTCTCCCCCTGCCTTCTCCGTTTTGAGGATGAATAATCCCAGCTCTCTCAGCCTGCCCTTGGACAACAGATGCTCCAATTCCTTAATCACCCTCTTGGCCCTTTGTGGCACTGTGTCCAGTACATCTCTCTTTCTTGTACTGGAGAGAGAGATGGACATGTCTCTTGTACTCTCTCGTACTACCTCTTGTGAAAGCTCAGCGCAGGACACAGCACCCCAGATGTGTCTCACCAGTGCTGAGTACAGTGAAAGGATCCCCTCCCTCAATTTTTTGGCAGTGCTCTGGCTAATGCAGCCGAGGAGGCTCCTTGTTTTCGTTGCTGCAAGAGCACATTACTGGCTCACGTTGACCTGGATGTCCACCAAGACTCCTGAATCATGTTCTGCAAAGCTGCTTCACAGATGGTTGGCCCCCAGTCCATACTGATGCAGAGGTTATTCCTCTGCAGGTGCAGGACTTTGCAGGACTTTGCGCTTCCCATTTTGAATTTCATGAGATTAGTGTTCTGTGAGAGACAAACATTTAATCCAAAGCCATCCTTCAGAATGGACATAATTTTGCAGCATGCACATGGAGGAGACACCTTCAGAATCAAATAGGTCCACTGCCTTATGAAAAAATAGCCCTTCCATAATTCAATATTTCCTTCCACCCCATCACCTCTTGTCCTCCCTTCCACTGTCCCACACTCCCCTCATCCCTCAAAAAAAGCAACCAAAACAGCCAAAGGTAAAAATACCAAAGGAAAAATGATTTTACCAGCATGATGTCTAGTAAATCAGTCATCTTCCATTGGAAGATGTAATTTCTCCTTTTTGCAATTTACTGTTGTCCACTCTACCTTCTAGCACCCTTTCTTCTTGTACCCTACACCTAAATTTCTGTTTTAGAAGATAGAATCAGAATATATTTGATGACAATCCATACATTTTAGAACCATGCTGGCCAGAAAAGCCACTGGAAATTTAAACTCTTTTCTGCTCCTTAGCATACCACTTAAGATACAGCTTGTCTGCTTCCCAAAAAAAGTCCACCAGGTTCACAGGCTGAAGTTTATACACTATGATTTACAGTAAACCAAGACTTTATGATTTCCACCCAGGAAGGTGATGATTTATTTGAGGGATTTCCTGGTTACACAGAGTTAGCTGCTTTCTCAAAGACAGCATAATGATACCAGAAACACTATTTCATTTTACACTAAAGAGCCAATAGCTGAACTGGCAATGGGAGAATGCAAACAAACTGCACTGTCAGTACGTCTTATCAGCTCTAGAAGAAAATGTTAGTTTTTAAATCTGTAGCTTTGCTTAGTTTGTCAAAATTCCTTTTTTTCCTGGTGGAATATCCTATTATTCACTGATCAACCATATTGCTGCATGGTGAATTTAACAATTCAAGCACCAGCTTAGGCAGAACACAACTGCACTCGCTGCCCTATGATTGAGATAAGTTCTTAATACTACATTTGTAAATGTTCGTACCTTGCCTCATCTTCAAAACGAACATTTCATCAAAAAGGTCTAGATACTTTACAGAAAAACCATTAACGCTTCCAGCAGAAACTAAGGAAATGAGATGTTGAAACAATTGTCAAAGAGCTCCTCAGAATATTTATTGGCTTCGTTAGCAACAAAAGTCAGCTCTCAAAACGTAAACCTGTATACTGTAACTCCAGACAATATCACCTCTTTTTTCTCCTACAGGAGGGTTTGTGAAGAAGGGATGAGATTTCCAGAAAATGCCAAGACACAGACACTTATGCCCTTGTGTCTCTAGCGTGTATTAAAACTTTGAAGGAAATAATGATTTACATAGTAACTGCATAGGTGGCTGCGGAGCACACTCCCTGAAAGACAGGACCATGAAGCTGCCAGACCTGCAATGATGCTTTTTCTCATGAATGGGTAGTTGCTGAGTGTATACAGAGACATGTATAGGATACCTTGATTTCTCTCTTCTACAGATCTCAATGCATGGAAACTACCTGCTATAGGACTGAAAAAGACCACAGAGTGACCAAAAAAAAATTAGGTCCTTGTGATTGTACACTTGCTAACACTTGTACGATGAGCAAGTTATCAAATCATGGTATGTCATTGAAGCAAAACTTATAAAAAGCGATCAGAGAAAAAAAAGACAAAATGGAATAAATTCCCAGATGAGTTTCCTTGCTTTAGATCTGTTGTAAAAGAATTGCTTATGTTACTGGTTATGTATCAAAAGCATTTTTTTCTGGACAGTTTGGGACAGGTACTGAATTCAGTGCTCCTTTCACCTGAATACACAAAATGAAATGAAACCTAACCCACAACAGACCTGATTAATAATTTATGCAATCTCCAAGACAGAAATTTGCTCATAGTTATGATTTCATTTCCTTCTTATTCTTTATCTATTTACTGTAATGAAAGTAATTTGCCATATTTGGATTTATTTCAGGTTAGTTTGCTGTTTCATGTTCTGATTTCTTTCCTAATTTATTTAAAATAACTCACCTTCCTAAATTATCCATGTATGCAAGTTAGTTATTTCTGTTCTTGCTGTCAAATGCAGTATATTGCATCACTGTAGCTCAGGTAATGACTCACTTCTGAATGATTTGGTAATTTACTAAACTCCAGACACTTTCAATAATAGCATTCCAGATACCCCCAAATTTTTTTTCTGAACCAGTGAAGGTTGCTAAGTGACAGAAACGTACTTATCCACCACATCAGTTGTAGGCATTTCAGTGCAAAAAAACAATCTTACACACCCACACCATAAAAATAAACATTTTATTAGTACATGCTATAAAGGGCTGTAGTTTATTATAACCCAACCTTAGTTCTGATATTTGGGCTTCTTGCATATCAGCAGTAAAGTGGTTTGTTTAATCTCAGTATTTTAAGGATCTAAGTGAGAACGCAGTATTTTTCCAAAACTTCATTTAATCTCTTGGTCATCTATAGCTAGGACTTACTGAAAAAAATGGCAGAAACATTTTGATATTATATTGGTGCCAATTTTTTATAAAAAAATCAGACTTGCCTTTGACACAAAGTGGAATTAAAATGCATCTCTAAGTCTTTCTCCTTTCATGCTTTTTCTGCATTTTGGTGTAAGGTCTATAAATAATATTTGATCGGAATGATAATGTGGATGTTGTGACAACACATCAGTTACACAGACAGGTATAAAAATGTTTTGTATTGCAGCGTATTTCCACTGTCACTCTCCTGCTTTTTTATGTTTGGCTTTGCAAATAATTGGATAGGTTAACTCAGCTGTCAGTGAGCAACTTCACGTATTTTGTTTTACAAGCTAAGGATTTCCCATAATTTCTGACAGCTTTCATGTTAAATCAAAACTACATACAGCTTTTCAAACTATATATATATATATAAAGCGATAATACAATCAGCGGGAAATTAAAGTCAGAAAATAAACCAGCTAAATTAATAATGGCTAGAAAAAATCCCACTGCTAACTGGTAGCCTGAATCTGTTACAGAAAGTTGAGTGAAGAGGCACAGTCTACGAGTAACACATCATAGCTATAGGCCTGTAATAACCAAGAAAAGCACTCATCGGTGTGAGCACCTAGCACATAGATACTAGTCATGACACTAAAGTGACATGACTTAGCTTTGGTCACTGAATGGTCAACAGCTTCCCTCCAAATGTATTTTGATTATGCATTAAGAGAATTGTGAACAGTTCTTAAGAACCTTACTTTTACTGACCCTGAAAAAAGCCTGTTGCATGAACATGTATCAAAATCTATATTTTTCAAAATTTTAAATACTTTGTAAATAAATACTTTTACTGAAATACTGGGTGAGAACGAAGTTCCTGATCCCATAGTTGGATATATGCAGTTCTCTGCCATTTAGACTCAAATATGGTTGTCGTTATTGAAGGACTGAACTCACTCTCTGATTTACAATTTGGCAATGAAATCAGCATTTGTCTACACACTGTGTCTGTCCTCCTTCCTCCTTCTTTGTCATAAATACAATAATTTTCTGCTTAATGCAAACAAACACCAAAACCTTCCCTATTAAATAAAGGGTCAATATTATGGGCACTAAACAAGGTATTAAAAAAATCATGGAGGTATGTCCCTAAACATTTTTTTTTCAAACATGGTCTAAGATTAGTAGATACAAAAATAGCAAATCTTCTCACAAAATCTAATTAAAAATGTTGGTTTCCTTTAACCATGAATCTGTATCACCTGACCAGTCTCCACTGAACCCTTCTTCTCAAGGAAGAGGGAAGAAAATCACAACTCCTTTGCATTTTTTCTGATACTTGCTATGGTTGTTAAAGAGGTGCTGTGTATTGTTGTAAACAGACATATCAAGTCCTTTAACCACTTTGTTGAAAATGTAAATGCTTAAATAAAGATGAAGTAGTAACCTCCACCGCTCTTTCACTGAAAATATCGTTGAGATAAAACAAGCTGATAAACATGGCTGTCCTATGTAATTCATGTTTTTAACACTGTTAAAAAATATTGATGCTATTCTTTTACATCTATTTTACTTATATTTATCTCAAAATCAACAGATCTAAACATTAATGTGCATTCAGAGATTATTCTGTTCTTTCTTTAAAATCAACATTTAGAATCAAATGAAGCATTTTACTTTATCTAAAGCCAAAACTCAATTGTTAGCTTGAATATTACTGCTTGGTAATTCATTATGAAGTACACTGAATCAGTGCACTGCGTTAGAATTTACCCACTTTCTACTAAAAACTCCTTTTTTCAAAGTAAGTAAGCAAACTCAAAAAGAACGGAAAGTCTCTCTACAAAGATGGAAAGAATGTTATCTTCCTCTTACCATGTACATGCTTGATGCTAAATGACTGTTAGGAATTATTCTCTGTAGGCTGCACCACTAGTAGAGGTCAGCATCACTGCACAGGCTTTACCGGTCTGACATCCCAGCAGAAAGCAGCGGTGCGTATATACCTCATGGACAAACTGTGTGCCACATAGATACAGCATACAACAGGCTTCAATCTATGCCGCTTCCAGTGAATGCAAACATTTTGCTTGTAGTTTCAGCTGGAGCAATGGCATATGCTACGTTAATAAATAGCTTAAATATTATTTTAATTTCCTTGTAGATATTAACTCTGCCAACAGCAATGGCAAAACAAAAGATCTGTGTTGTTGATTGTGTGGGAATAAATTTGACTTCTGACAAGTTTAATTTACTTTGATGTACAGCCTTTAACTTTCGATTTTCTGGTCTGCTTTCAGACATCTTTCCATGAGTTTTTAATCATTGTTTCTGTATCTCTGCACATACAAAATCTGAACACTAGCAACTTCTTGGGAGATGAGGGAGGCATTAAATACAGAGGCCTCAAATATTTTCCTTGAAAATCAGTGTGAAGGGGACATGTCAAGCAAGAGGCAAGCAAATTAATTTAAGATCACATTATGCCACTTTTTCATTGAGTAGGATTTTACTCTGTGAGTAGTGTCGCTCTAAAGCAAGGTACTTTTCAATATAAAACTGCAGAACACCCAGACCATTATAGAAGGTCAACATACACCTTCATAATAAATCAGCAGTGACATAAAATTATATTTTCAAGGAGTGATTTTAAGTCTTATCTTGCCTTTGACAATCAAGTCAAAACGTAATGTTTGAAATTTTTCTTCATATGATGTCTTATGTAAAACTATTGCAAGTAGTTGTAGATAGAAACACAAAGGCCCCAGCTTGGTGGTCCTTTTTCTCAGTGAGTGGTATCTTACTGAGTACCTGAGTAGTTCTCTGACACCAGAATTAACCTGGTCTCAAGTGAACAATGTCAGTTTTCAGAACTAGCAAAGCAGTACTTTAGTTTCTGCATCAAGCTTCAGGCTTTTTTACCTAAACCGCAATCATGACTCCCATTCCTCCAACTGAAAGCTGGATGTATTTCTAAGGTAAATCCTCTTGTATAACCACAACTTAATGGGTAAATGATAAGATTTACTATATAAAATTCTGTGGACTATACTGAAAGGTATAGCAGCCTATATACTGTTGCAGCTACCCCCTGTGTTTTAAAGTCTCAATCTGTATATCATACTATATATCTCTTGTCAAGTTATTTGTGCTTATTCTTTTTATAATAGTTAAAATATATTATTCAACTGCATCTTCAATACTCCCAGTTGTAATGGAAATGAAATTTCATTTCATATATACAGAAAACAGCTTAATTTACATGTTAGTCCTCGAATTGCAATGAACAGCAGAACATCATGCTGAGTTATTTTTGTTGCTTAATAGTTATTTATATTTGTTCAAAGAATAGGAGATTTGAAAGTCCTATAAAAAAACCCCACCTCATTATGCAGTAGTATTTTACAGCATCAAAATGAACTAATACTTCAAGATACCAAAGAAGCTATGGAATTTATATTGATTTACAAAGAAAATCCAACATCTGAATCAAGGGTAGAAGGTATTACAAAGATTTAGTCTCTAAATACAAAATAATAAAAAAATGTTCTTTTAAATGACGTGGGGCAGAAGAATAAAGCTCAGCATGTTGCCTTAATGCTCGAGCTGTATTCTATTCTAGGTTTTAAATGTAATAGAAAATCCCACTGAAAATAAGGGAAAGTCACTGCTTGGAAGGTGATGTTGTGCAGGTACCCAAATGACAGTTAAAGCTTCATCTCTATGAAGCATACTTGAACACATCAGCCTACTGCCCTACCAGTTCAGGATGCCAACAACTCCGGTAGAAAATCAGATCAGAAATCAAAGCGATTACATTGATGATGTCCTCATGGTGCAAAACCTAACTTAGTTCCAAGTATCTAGTCAAGTGCAGCTGTACTACAAAAAATCCCTACGGACTTGTCTTGTAAATAATGCATCATTCGTATACAATTTTAAGTCCAGGTATGTAAGTGGCAAACAATCTGACAAACCTAGAGCTACTGAAGGAATATGGATCTACTTTTTCATGGTAATTTTATTATGCAAGCAAAACACAGGAGGAGACAACTGGGACGTTTTGTGACCAAGCTCCTCTAACAGACTGTCAGTCCTGCCTGTACTCACAACGTGACTACCTTCTGCGGAACTTAAAATATTAATTTCAGGACATTGCTATGGAGACTCCAAATAGAAGAGCTCAACTATGTGGTCCCTCTTAAAACATTTCAGTTTCTTATTATTACCATTACATGGCACACCTGTGGGCTGGAGCCCTCTACACTGGGCTTCATATCGATGTGTTTCCGGCTTGGGCTTCACATCAACACCTTCCTGGCCTCTACAGCGACAGAAACCGCGGCCCAAGAGACCCTGTAAGGACCACGGGTGACTACAGAAGGAGAAATCTTTCCTCTTAACACCTCAGGCCGTGCCTCGGCAGAATACGCCGCGGGCA
>NW_010249708.1:0-37840 GCF_000690775.1 Eurypyga helias
CTGAGCCCCGTCTGCGGGGGAAGCCGGGCCTGGGGGCTGAGCCGGGGTGTGCAGCCGGTGAGCACCGCGGGGGTTTTTGATGAATCTCTGTTCGTAACCGTCCCTTCCCCACCGTCTCCTCCCCCTCAGACGAGCTCGCTTTCTCCTGACAGCTCCTCTCCTCGCAGCCTCCGCACGTATGACACACCCGCTCCTATTGCAGGTCCTTCCCCCGCCCCGCACACCCGAAGTGCGCAGGTTTCCGTGCGTGGCATCGGAGTTCTTGTGCCCTGAGTCTTGAGTTCGTAGATGACAGGATACGTGAACATTCGCTGACCCTGAACTTCTCTGAACTCCTCCCTTCCCTTCCTCTCTCAGATATGTTATGGCTTGAGCGCAGGGAGAGCGAAATGGTCCTTCTCCTGCCAGGACGGGGAAAATTCGGTGGCATTAGGTGTATTTTGTATTTCATGGCCGTGCGCTGCGCCCACCGGTTCCGCACCGTGCTCACAGGATTGATGGGCTGCGCGTTGGAGGAACGCTGACCTTGGTCCCCTTTGTCTCTCCGGCAACAATTTCAGTAGCTGCCTGGAGTTGTCTGAAACTCGCTGTGCCTTTGTCGCTTTGCTAATGGTGGTTAACAGCATTATGGGTGTTGTGATGAGGGAAACGGCTGAGGTATAGCATAATCCAAGCTAAATAATTTAAAAAGCATGCTTCCTTTTTTTAAATTTTGATGAATATATGTGGTGGTTTTTAATTTTTGTAATTTAACAGGAGATCAGTAGCAACTTCCTTGTCGATATCGTGGCATAGATAGGAGAGGAAGCCTGGTTTGACATTCTTCCATTTCGCTCCACCCCCCCCCCCCCCCCTTTTTTTTTTTTAATTCTATTAACTGAACTGGAAACTAAATGACCGAAGGTGAAATACTCAGAAGATGTAGGGCAGGAGAAAATATTTATGAAACTAGACTTCATACCAATTTCAGGTTTCTTTTCTTATTAGAATAGGGTAGAAGTGAAGTAGGTGATCTGGTATTTTATGTGCTTAAGATGTTAATAAGTTGCTATATCGCTTTGCTGTAGAAATTCTCTATCCTCATAAGCAGCTCTTGTTATTTATATCTGTACTTCATTGAGTGATGCGAGACTTGTTTTGAATAATTAACACAAAAGTAACATATATGAAAACATGAAATCGTTTGACATGCATAGTAAAAAATTTCCTTAAAAATTATCTATACTTGAAAGAACAAACTGAATTTACTTCTCTAACATAGAGAAACCATTATAATATTAATTTGGCATTAAAAAGGCCACTAAAATTTGCAAGATGAAAGCATCTTTTTTGATGGCGTTATTTGAATCCTGCTTTGACGATAATGAGTCTGGCTTACAAAATCTTTAGTAAGGATAATGCAGTGAAGTTCATTCCTTGCATTTGCATGTTGTGTGGTGTAGCCCTGTGCTTACCTGGGATGGAGCTCCACACAAATCAGTAGGTGGGGTCTGCCTACATCCATACCAAAGAGTTTGCAAATTGGAGCCTCTGTTGTCTGAAGCAAATTATAGTTTGAAAGCGAGGAGTCATTTATTTTAAGCTTGGCTAAGGATGTAGTGCATTAATTGATCTTTTTAATATGTAAAATGCCTTTAATGTGTACTGAAATACTTGATTTATAATTGCAAATATAATTAGCTGGAGGATAACTGAAAACCAGAACAAGGCTGTATTTTCCCCCTGAATGGCTCTGGCTTCAGTTTCTGCCTAACACTGCAGTGTGAAAACATGATACAGCTTATGACATGGATGTTAAGATGTTGTGTATGCCTGTGTTATTGTTACAGCGTGGAGCTCTTACAGTAAAACTATGCAGTTTTTTTTGAATGGCTTACTAACATACAATGTCTTGTAATTTCTTAAATGCTTACCTGCTGCTACAAGAAAAAGGAGAAGAATGTTGCTCTATTCTTAGTAAGTCTTGGTTCAGTACAGTGTATTTGAGTTACTGCACCTAAAAAGTGCGATCAGGAAAGGCTCATGGGAGACTGATTCAATAAACAGTCTGCATTAAAACCTTTCTGGGAATTTGCTCTTTACCCTCTTTTCACATTTAATGGAAACTGTTGATATTTCACATACTGCTTAGTTTTTATTTGTTGGCTAAAAAAGCCAATCAGCTGTCTTTTTAAAAAGACATATACTAGCTGTGTCCTCGTTGAATGTATAATGTGTTGTGTTGTGAAAATGGACAAGATCACGTCTAAAAATCAAGCTCAGTAATAATAAAGCTCTTGTAGCGTAAACTCACCAAATGTTGCTTGCAGTTCTTAAGTTATGGGTATTTTAGCTTCCAAGCTGCATACTTCTTAATGCTTACATTTTTTTATTTTTACAGCAAGCTCTGGATATGTATCTAGGGAGGCAGCTGCACACCACGGTAATCACTGGCACTTCAGAATCTGATATATAACGCTACTCCACAACTTCAGCTTGCAAGAATGCTTTTAAAATGCCAAATGTTTACATGACAGTTATGCTTCACATCTCAAGAACAAACTAAACCAGTGTATTGCTTGTGATCATTGTCCTTTTTTTGCAGTGCACATAATCATAGCAGTGCCTTTTTCCTTCTGAGTGTAAGAGCTGGATTTATTTTCTGTGCCTGTTCCTTCGCATGCTGATGTAGACTATCCTACTTGGATGTTAGAGGTTAAAGCATTTTATATTTACATATTTTGATCACTAGACAATAGCTTTAATTAACTTATTATAAACCTTTAAGAAATCGAAGACTAGTTTTTTTTAAAAAAAAACTTTACATATGTTTTCTATCCTGCTGTGTATACTTTTTGGGGCCTAGTGGTGTATTTTTCCCCACTGAGCAGGGAAGAACACACACTGCTTCCTTCAGAATTAATAGGTTCCCAGAAATGCCCCTTAACTGTGAGTTGTGATGGACTTTTGACAACTGTTTCTCTGAAGAGTGAGAGTTACTGCCTGTTAAATGAGTAGTTATAATTCCATATCCAGTACAAATCCATACATGCACATTCTTAATTAACCTGATGGTTTGGCAATTTTTCCAGAGTTGTTGGTTTTCCTGGACTCCTTTTAGCTGAGTGTCAGCTCCAGAGTTCAGTAGAACTGGCTAATTAGAACATCTACAAAGAGCAGTTTAAACCTCAAGCATTTAACCACTGATGTTGATAGTCACAAGGAATAAACAAAGCTGGAACTTGAGCTAGTTTGCCAACTTGGAGCACAAGAACGTTAAAAAAAATGAGTTCTTCAGTTCTGTGATCCAGTTATACAGAAAACAGTAACCTTAGTAGATGCATAGATCAGGTAATTTACATCAGGTCAGCTTTGATGCATCAGTCCTCGGGTAATAAGGCTTTTGCCACTTCCTTGGAGATCATTATAACCTATATCTGACTGTACTATAAAATACCATAGTCAAACTGATGCTGGAAATAATAACTCAGTGCTTTACTGGCATATTTGGCTTTTGTGGTCTAGTGCCTGTTTTTAAAGGATTAGAAATTTCTTTCAGTAGGGAACATCAGGTTGTCACGGGGTGCTGTGTATAAGCATGGATGCTATGAAGAGAGAAAAAGAAATTTGTGAGTAGCATGTTTGAAAAAAACAGCAGGAGCAGAATAAACAACTGTCTATTTCTGATTTCTAATTCTGATTTTTCATGTGGGGCAGAATTAAACCTAATAATTTTAAGAAACGGGAAAATACCAGCTTTATAACATTTTAAAATAAACACTTGAAGGCTTCTGTGAATTTCAGGACAATTTTCTGCATGCCAGCTTCTGTAACACTTGAAAATACAGTAAGCTGAAAAACAGTTTTATCCTAGTTTTTGATTATGACCTTTTTTTTTTTTAAATCTTTTTTTTAAAACTACTTGTGTGTCTGTAATGATGAACACAGCTGTTTTATTATACCGGAACAAAGAAACGACATGTCTTTCATTTACACTCCCAGCTACAGTTCTTTCCTGTCTTTGTATTTTAGGTTGGACTTGCTAGGTATCTTGCGTCAGTGAATGTTAGCCTGTGCCCTCTAATCATACTCCATTTAATTATAATCTGTACCTCGTAATTGTACTCCTTTCTCTGACTGCTGCTGTTTTCAGGGCTTGGTAGAGCTGCTCGATGGTCTCTGATTTTTAACATCTGCACTTTGTCAGCTTCACTGAGGATACTTGCATGCTTTCAGTTTGTGTTAAAGTTGGCAGGATCACGACTTTCCCTTCTGTGCTCAGTGGATTAGGGCATTCGCAGGCATTTAGCTGATACACTTAGAGTGAACTGTCACAACTTGTGCAGTCTTTCAGAAATGTCTCTTTCCAAGTATTTCTGTCTTCCTACTCTTACCTTCCTGATACTGAAGTGTCTTGTTTTGTTTTTATTTTGTTCGGATATGTGCAAGATGTTTTTACACAGCCGTCGTTAAAGGTAACATTTAATGAGGTTAACAGCAATGAGTGCGATTTGGTGTTCACCAAAATAAGTCTTCGGGAAGAATGAATTCCCGAGAATCATCAAACAATATTATTTATCAGCAAACCTGTTGTCCTGTAATTGAAAGCTGTTTGTGTAGGCCAGAAAGCTGGCCTACAGCAGCAAAGAAGCCAGTTTACAAAAATAGGAAGAAGTTGAAGTAAGTGAGTATGGTTGATGAAGGAAGCTGAAGACCGTGATGAGAAAAACCCATGCTGTCACGAACTATGACAATCATGCAGGGCATATTTTAGGAGGAAAATGAATTCTACCAAAGCCATTAGCCTGTTTCAAATGCAGAATAAATTATCAGCATTTGTTGATCTTCAGAAGAGGTTGGTGTTCATTAAATACTGCTATATTCAGAAGTAAATCCAGGTGATAGTCATATGTGATGCTCTGAAATACTTCCTAAGAGAACTTGAGGGTGTTAAACAGCAGCCACTGAAGTTGTATGGTGCGAAGTGTAAAAGTTGATAGCGTGCTGCCCTTCTGATGTTGTTACTCACTGTGTCTCACAACATTGAGAAATTCTGTCATTTTAGCCCAATTTAAGGTTTCTTTCAGTGGTTTTAAAAGACAGTAATATGCATAGTAATGGATATGGACTGAACAGGAGTTTAAGTAGAGGAAATAATTCTTCAGCCTGTATTTATAGAAGACTGATCTTGTGAAATTTACTTCTGTCTCTCTTGATAAGATTAAAAGCTATGTGTGGTGTATAACATGATTGACGTTGCAGATGGCTTCTCTGAAACCGTTTGCTTGGCTGTTATGTGGCATTTTGATTAAGGAACTAAAATGATAGGTCAAGTGTCTACATATTAAATGGTTTAAAACCTGGCGGATAATGTGCATCAAGTGGTTAACTATAAATAGTTGCTGTTACGTAACTGCGTGTGGTGAGGGCTCCTCATCCTCAGAGTAGGTTGAGCAGTGGGAAGCCTGCTCACTGCCTGCTGTTGAGCATTGCCGCTAATGAAGTGAAAGCCATTGAAAATTGCTGATCGTTTTTGTAGCTCCCAGAAAATTGGGAAAACAATAGATACTGCAGAACGGGTGATTAGCGCAGGGTGGATGCTTGGAAGAATGGCAGTTTCCTGGTTGCTTACTTGATGTGGCATTTTATATTAGGCTCTAAAGTAATGAGTACGCTATGTTAGCTTTTCAGATAAATTAATGATATTTTGCAATTAAACCAAATCAAGTACACACAGCTATTAATAATTAAATTTTATTTATTAGAATTTATTTTGTAAAGCTTTGGAATAGTTTTTCATGTATAACAGAACAGATACTAAGTGTTGATCTGAATTCACTGTGTGGGGTTTAGGGAAAGCTTTTTCTTTAAAAAAATACATTAGTTAATAATAATATCCAAAAAGAGGAGAATCAATTGTGAAATAATAGATTACATTTTATTACATTTACACCGATTTTCCATACATCTCGAAGCAAAGTTGAATTTCTAAATGTAGAATTCATAAACATTCTTTGTGGGCCAAAGAAAATATGGTCATACATACGCTTAACTGGGGAAGATTAAAAGCCATTTTAAAATTTTGTGCTTAGTTTATTGCAAGAGCAGCCTCCTCTGTTTTTTTTCTCCTTGTCAAGATCCCATTGTCATAAATCGCAATATTTACATATGCAAGAGGCTTGCTTCCTTAAGTACTGTTTATTCTTAAAGCTCTGTCATAAATATCTTACTAAATCGGTTAAGTGTCTGCTTATAAAATACAGAACTATTTCATAATTCACCTTACTTCTGTTTGCTCTGAAAACAAAATATAAAACTTAAGTCTCCCTATGTGACTGTGGGAGACAAAGCTTGGGCTGGTGCCGCCTGCGCATGACTTTGTTGCTGCAGAGACGTTTAAACTGGCCTAACGCTGGCACTGCTGCTGAAAGCTGCAGTTGTTATCCCCTTTGCTGGCTGCTGCTGTCATCCCCACGCTGCTGCCTTTGTCCCAGCAGGCGTCTTGTGACCGCTCGGTGACGGTGTCAGGGAACCCGTGGAGGTTAAAATAGGCATTTGGGTTCAACTTTACTTTTGATTTTACGTGGAAATAATAGAAACTTTCTGCAGAATCGGTGGAAAAACAACGGTTTGCAATTATTTAATTTTTTAAATATCCTGAGCAGATGGGAGGGGAAACTTCCTGTCATACAGAGAGGAAAGGAGGTTCTCAGCTGCTAAATATATCAAACATCGATGCTGTACTAAAGTCTTTTAAAACTCGTGTGTATAACAGCAGCTCAGAAACTTATTTTAGTACAGAATAAGAAGGGACAGTGGGGAAATAATTACTGATAAATTTATAAAATATATTCTTAACTTTAAATATGAGTACATCTTTGAGGTGCAAGTTACAAAAGGAAATAGGATTTTTGGTGTGGAAATTGTTAGTGTTGGAGGGAAAAATCTAAGGAAGCTGAACGTAATATTTAAAAACTGAACCACGTAAGCTGAATTTAAGGTATGGTAGGAGTGCAAAAAATTTGGCGATAGGCAACAGTGACAAAAAAGTCAGTTAATAACTATAGTGGTCATATTTTAAAGGCCCAGTAGGGGATTTGTATAGGGACTTGGGTTTTTTGATCACCTCAGGAGAGGCAGGATGAGATCTTTGGCTTCGCTGAAGCTACGGTCTGGATGTAAATCACTGAAATTTACACTGAGTGTTCCTGAGAATAATGTCCAGTACATTGCTCAGATGAAGGAATTGCAGAGCCAATTCCAAAAGTTTAAGGTTCTCCATATTATTCTATTACCTTTGTCAGTATGCTTCAGTAGGTTATGGGAAAAAGCAAAACATTTTAAAGCTTATGCTATTTACCTTCAGGATTAAACAAGATAAACAGCTTACAGTGTTCCCATTTGCACAAGTCACAGTATTTTTAAACCTGCTGCTTGTAATTCTGGGTTGTTTATCAGGGAGTGCAGTTAACCTAAATGCTTTATTGTGGCTTGTTTCTGATGCATCTAAATATAATTCTCAAAAGCAAAATGATCATAAGTCAAAAAATAGCTTTAAAATGTATTTAGGCAGAAGGCGGCCTTCTGTTAAGCCTATTCTTTCTTTTCTTTTTTTCTGGACAGCACAGGAGAAACAACATAATGGCGTATAGTAATTAGTTTGCTCACTAGGTGTATGCTTTGCTCCTTGAATTACTCAATTTTAGTATTTCAGGAACAATACCAAGTAGTTTGGAATGTGTGGATTTGATGTGCTTTGGTAGTCAGCTTAGTTACCGCATTTTAAAATGCGTTTGGTTTTAGTTTGTGTATGAAATGTAGAGCGTTGAGTGTGTTGTTAAGTGTGTTCTGAACCTGCTTCCTTTAAAATGGGCTCTTTTTTTGGTGGTCTTACATAATAGGAATTTCGGTTTCCTGGTATTTGTGAATATTTCTGGTAGTGGAAGAGGTAGACATTAGTTGAAGGATTTAAGTCATAAGTTGTTTGTCATTGTTAAAAGTTATTTTGGGGATGAATGGATAGCCAGTGATGATGTGCACCTGTAACTGCCTCTTAACAAAATGCCTATATTCTTTTCAATCATCTGTTTCTAGGAGTGGTTAGAGAAAACCTGGATTTTTTTTTTTCCCAGCAAATAATCTCTTCACATCTAAAATACAAGTTGTGCCAGATTGATTGATTTCAGTTTTGAATTTTTTTTTTCTAAATGCTCATCTCTCTAATCAGTAGAGAGAAGCAGATTCAGAGGGTAATCCAAAAGTCTCAACGTAGAGCTGCTGCTTTTTCCACATTTATCTTGGAGGGAGCCCATCAGAGTCATTGGTTTTGTATTGCAACATTACAGTTTGAATTGAATTAAGCACTTGCTTCAGTATAATTTTTGCCGCATCAGTTAATAATTTTCCACTACTATCTGGAAAGTACTGGTGGGAAGAGAGGGCAGGAATTCCACGGTTGATGGTGAAGAAGCAAGAGAGGGTGGCTGGGGGATGGAGCCAAGCATTTTCTTGGTGGTGGTGAGAAACTGTTAATTGACCCCAGAACTAGTATGAAACTTTCTCCTACGTGCCTCAGGTGCCTAAAGATGAATATTGTGAATTCCCACCCCCCTGTTTATGCAATTGGGTCTTTTAATATGTAAGCAAGAAAATGTGCTGATTTTTTTCTTTCTTCTTCACTTCTGCTTGCAGGTGCTTAGCATGAACTAAAATTACAGTCTTGTGAGTAGTAGTGGTAGTATATTTCAGTACTGAAATAGATTGCTGAATGATCTGTTTTTATTTTATGTCTCATGGCAATTTCAGAAACGAGGATTGCAAGGACAAATAAAAATGGTTTCTGTATGATGAGAACCAGCTCCATGATAAAATAAGCCTAGTGAAGATTTGAGCATATGCTACACCTGTATTTCATGTTCATTATTGACTTTTTAATTACATTACACTGCATAAAGTTAGTTGTAAATTTACATCTTTACATTATTCGATTGTCATATCTACTCTTGATAACTGAAATTGTACCTTAAGTCAGTTTGGGTTTTGTTTTTGCTTGGAAGATGGGATGTGAAATCTCTGTTTTACTTGTATATTTAGAATGGTTTCCTTGGGTTGGCTGACATTATTTGCCCAGTTTTATGCTAGTTTAGATAACCTGTTGAAGATGTTATTTTAGGATATAGCTGCAACAGGTTTTGTAGTGACACTGGCCAGTTTTCATGGAAAGTAGTGCATCGCATCACTAGCTAAAGAAGTATGTAGGGGTAGATTTTGTCAGTATTTGATTGCCGAACTTGAGTTGTTCTTAAGATACTAATCTTCAGGGTGCAAGTGCTGAGGAAGTTTTGAAAATCAGCCTTAACAGTGTTGGCTGCAGAGACATGTTAACAGAAATAATATCTTGACAGAGTCTGAAAGCCTAGTGGTATAGAGTCTGGTAAACATTTCTAAGAAACAGCTGGAGGAGAAGGAAAAATGATGCATCTGTAAAATACTTCTAAATCAGCTTTATACTAACACAGTCTTAACAGCTTTCCCTTTTCTATGGCTAAGTGGTATCTTGCTCTCAGTCTTCTTATACCAATGTAAATGAATCCATCCTGGACTATTTAACCAACGTTAATGCTATACATCTCAGTCTAGGTAATTGCACTGGTGCCTTTCCCAGTTACAGGTCAGACAGAATTAGCACATATGTAAGCTATTGCTTCTAGACAGGCCTGAAACACAGACTTGGAAAGCAGTCCTGTTGACTGTCTTCTACAGGGAATATTCTCATAACTACATTGGGTATACAGAGCTTCCAGTAGTAAAGTACTTAAGTGACAAAAGCCTCTTTTTTTTTTTTTTTTTTTAAGGAGGAAAAAACCCTCAAACCTCTGATAAAGCACAGGAAGCAAAATTGTTGACAGAGAAAATTCCTTTTCTGTATAGTCATTTTTATGAGAAGGGCCACACCTCAAAGGTAATATATTTAACTGTTTGTGGATCCGAGTGACATAATGAAATTGTTTTCCCTTGTATTCAAAGGTTTAAAAGGGATAGAGAACATTATGTGGGTTAATGTAATTTCCACATTATTTGTGGTAGTTGCCACATTATTTGTGTTCTAATATAAAAATACCTGTGTCTCTGTGATCATAAGACGCTTTGGAAAAATAATGTTCCGTTTTGTGCAGAAGTGGAACGTTTATGGTGCTCCTTTTATCTCTTGTAACTCCTGATAAAGCCTCTTCCGCAGTGTCCACAAGCCTTACTTTTTCTGCTAGGTACTAATATTATTCCAGTTAGGTTGAGTTATTATGGCTGTTTATCATAAAGTTTAGCAAGCTGTTTGATTAAGTGGTCTGAAATTCAGCGAAGCTGCTCTCTGTTTTACGGTGTAGAGGTGATATTTTTTGCCAGTAATGTCCATTTCTCCTCCTCAGATGCGTAGCTTTGCTGTGTTTTTGGAACAAGCCTTACTTTGTGGTTTTGTTGGGTAGCAAAGGGGATGAATTCATGTGTCAGAAGTGAGGGCAGGAGTGCGTAGCTAGGGACAAAAGAGTTTCACAGGTACGGTGTGGCATTCTGGAAGGCTGCATCCGGCATCGGATATTACTGGAGTGCCTTCTTGAGAAATATTGGAGATCTGGTGGGTTGTTTTGGTTTTCAAGGCAGAGGAAGGCCTAGGGATTGTCTTGCTGTCTGTGCTATCAACAATATTTTGATCTCAGAAGTCAGATGTCTGTGTTGCAGTGAAGCACAGCATTGGTAAATCTGCTCTTAGATCCCTGTACTGCAGGTTTTCTTTGAGAGATGCTGTGTAGGGTATTATTCATGACACGTGCGGATTATGTGTTCTAAGGATAATTAAATATTCTGAACTTTAGTGGGCCATGGGGATGTATCCAGGTATCCATTTTTTTTTTAAATTCCAGTCATGAAGCGCTGTCAACTGAATAATATCATGTTGGAGAAAAGCTAGAGGTGATTACTGGATAGTGCTGTTCATTGCTCTCAAACACGTGCTCTGAAACATCAGAAGTTTTATGACAGAGGAGATTGAATTGAAGCTAAGAAATGTTTTGGGTGTCCTAACCTGTTGTCTTGCAGTGATAGTAGTTTAATCTTAGCCGAGGTTCTGACACAATTTTTCATGTTCGGTAGAACACAATTCACTTCTCTGTGCCTCCGTACCCATGAATGGAGTGCTGGTCTCAGAATTAGCTATGCTGTACTGTTCTAGTGTGTGGGGTGTTTGTTTGTTTGTTTGTTTGTTTAAAGTACCTTGAAGCTTTAAGTGTGTGAAAATACTGGGAATTCCATTAATAAGGTTTAAACTTCCTAAAGGTAAAAAGCAGCTTTTCTTCTAATTTCTAATATAGTTTTCTGATCTTATTTGTCCATCAATATTTGGTAAGTGCTGTGTTTCTTAAAAATTGTCAGTAGGAAACATCACAAGAGACATGCTATGTTGTTGTTGTGGGACATCTCTATATGCTTAAATCTTTGCAGTTTACCTGTTTTTTGCCCTTGACAAAATCTGGATACTACTAGAAGTGACTAATATTTGAATTTGACATTCAGATTTTTTTATTTTTAATTTTAGATTTTGTTTTATTTTTAAGAGCCCCTAGAATAACTTTCATCTGCCTTGCTCATCAGGTAGCAAAGCTGATGTTTTGGTGTTACTTCAAACTTCCAAGATCACTGAGTGGCAAAGTGGCCAAGTTAACTCAGTCTTATTCTCAGCCCAGCTTCTCCATGCTCTTTTCTGTCTTTCCTACTTCTGTGGTGCAGAAATTTATTTACTCAAAACAATTCCATGAGATTAGCTGTAAGAATTTGTGTTGCTTTAGTGGAGTGAAACTTGTCAATTCTGATCTGGCTTAATTTTTTGTTTGATTTACTTTAAATAATTAATTTTAAAAAGTTACTGATGTTCCAGTATGCGGTAATACCATATCTAGGGCTATTTTTCTACAGTATACCACAGTGTGTGATACGGGCTTTAATTTTTTCATAGATCCTCTTTGGAACTCTGCTGGTGGGTATGCTTTTAATAGTGCTGTTGAAAATTATGTATTTTAAACTAAGTTTAAAACTGATTATGTGCATTTCTTCCCTCTTACATAATTTCCTAGAATGGGGAAGCTATGCTTGAAAACAATAGAAGATTGCCCTGTAAAATTATTTAATTCTGTTGTCATTTTGAGACCCTAGAGACAGCTTATCTATTATATTGAATCTTTTAAAAATGTTGAACTTTGTTTTAGAAGTGGTGTGCAATCTAACTCTAAAATCAAACAAATACAAAGAGAAAACATGATCTATATTAAATGTTAATTAAATTCATAGAAAATAAGTAGGCAGCTAATGGATAGAAGGACATTATGACCTTGTGAAAAACAGAAGGTATTTAGGATTATAATAAGCATTAGTAGGCTTTCTCCACCACATGCCTATGTACATTTGAGATTTGAAAGTAAGTTGAATATATTTGACCTGTTTTTTAGATTCCGTTTGTCTTTGGACTCGTGAAAATTCTGCTTATGATGTATTCGGAACCTGTTTTACTTGAATGATGCAATGAACCTTTCAGATATTTCTTTAGTGAAACAGTTGCATATATTGTGAGGAGGAGATTAAAATTGCAATTTTATGGCTGGGTGAAATTTGTGTGTAGCAAATGAGATGTAAAGAAACGCAACCACATTTTCTTCACACATGTAAGAGCCTGTTCTGCAGGCAATTTCTGCAGTTACTTTTGTTGCGCACCTCATGATTAGTTAATGTACGTTGGGTGTTTTATAAATGCATATGTGGCATATCAGAATATGATTTATACTGTGTAAATCATAAATACTTTATTCAGTATTTTCACTGCTCATTACACAGAATTGTCTAGCAGCACTTGGGAGAGTAAATGAATTCTCTGGAGACCTGAATGCTATCATCAGCAATATCTATGTGTTTACATTCTGGGCTGCATGGGGCATACATGGATCACTTTTTGAAATAATCCTCTGTGTGAACAAAGAATATTCCAAGTCTTTGTCATGCTAAAGTAGCAGCTTAATACAAGCACTAAATCAGTTCAAAATACTGTAGTGAAACTATGTCTCAAATTTAGACATCCTGTCTCAAAACAGCAATATTAATCATATAGTAGGGTTAAAAGAGAAAGTTGCTTTTTAACAGCTCTTTGTAATTACTCAAAGTTAATTGTTTATTTTAAAGGGCGAAGTGAACTTTCTTTGTATGAAATGGTGTACAATGCTTAAATTAACCTGATCTGCAGCACATGATGTACTGTTTATCAAAATGATGCACTGTAATTTAGGATCACTTTATGGAAATAGCAATAGCTTCAAGGTGGTTTTATTTATACAACCAGATCAGCAGAAATAATTTTAATTAAAAACTAAGTTTGAGGCTTTTCTGCAAAAGGTTATGCCTCTGCAGAGTGCAAGTATCCAGGAGTGGCATGCCTGCCTTAGGGGGTGTGAGACTGGCAGGGGTCAGGGCTCTTGGTAGTCTGGCCGTGCCAGGGAGAGTGATGTGGCCATCATTGCTCCCCTTCTGGTGGCTCCAGTGGCTGCATTCTTTAATGATAAAGCTAGCTTGCTACCTGAAAGTTGAGAGAAGCACCTTAAATTGCTGCATTAATCCTCTGCTTTCTAAGAGCATTATTTAGTAAATTCCTGTGTTTGCCATTTCTGTCTCTATTCTCACTAACTTGCTCATTTGATCTTCCTAGCTGGTAGACTTACACTCTCTAAAAATATGCATGTTGGTACCAAGATAAAGTTTTCCCTCTCTAGGGAAGAGGTAGGGTTGAATATATTGTGAGCTACAGGGGAATAAACATTCATTGGCAGGGTGAGTATTTTACCTGTTTGCCCTCTCTGTCTTGAGGATAAAAATAAATTGCAGTTTAAGGTTAAAAAAGCTTTGAAGTGACTATGTATTTACTGTCACCTCCAAAAGTCATTACTGACTAGGTTGCATACCAGTATGGACAGGATCCTTTTGTGGTAAGATATTTCCTTTGTTAACTCTACCTGTCCATATAAAAGCTAGTAAGTCTGTGTGTCCTGACATTTATTTTTAGTTCATAAAGTTATAATGTGAGGGGCAAACAAAAACTTTGCTTTGACACTCTAAAAAGGGTTCTTGAACAGCGGATTTGTGCCTGGCATTATCCCCTGCTGTTCTACAGGTCCAGCAGAAAAATATACTCGAAGTCAGCTCTGGTGCCACTGGTAAACGTCTCATATGTAAGTCAGGGTAGACCTGTGTGTGTTCAGTACTGGGCTGTTCTGGAGCCAAACCAACTTAAGTAAATTTTTTTTTCCTTCCCCCCCCCCCCGGTGGCACTGTACATGAGCTTAAAATAAAGGTAGGCTTTTGAAAAAGTGAACGGGAAATGGCCATGTATAACACTAGCTCCGCTTGCTTTAGCCTCGTCCCCACACTCTGTTTTCCATGCAATGTGGTGGTCATGAGGCTGGAGTAGAAGGATGGCCTTTTCCACCACCTGGTGCTCCAGGGCAGCTTTCCAGCTGCAGACAAGGGTGGTAAATACGCAGTGCTTTTCTATCTTGGTGGTAGCTTAATTTAATGCCGTTTAGAGGAGTTCATGATTAGTCATCTCTTTCTCTTACATCAGTTATTTGCTGTGAAGCTATCTGTTATATCTGCTCGTTGACCTAAGCATTAATGTGTTGAACTGCTGTTCGTCAACCATGTATGTTCCAAAAAACGGCACATTTTCAATTTGTCCTCCAAGATGCTCTGCGAAGTATGCGCAGTGTTTACATAATGAAGGGAGATGGTTAGGCCTTGCAGTTGGCTTGGTGACTAAATGGGGTAATTCTCACAGAGGATACTTTGACACTGGTCATAAATTAAGTGGTCACATGAAGCCTGTTCATTACAAACCTAATTAATAAGAAACATTTATTCTACACTTACCCCTCTTATCAAGTTTTACTAAATGTCAGTTGTTTTAATTATGCATTAACCTATTTCGGACAATTTCTCGAGTGTCTTAAGAAATTGTGAAACTAATGATGTCAATCCTGTAAGTCATAACAAAACAAACTACGTTTTGAGCTTATTGGGCTCTCCTAAGGAAATATATTCAGTAACAATTTTTGCTGGTGGTTTGCAAAATGTGAACTGCAGCAGAAAGGAAGGTAGTACTGTTTTGGTAGTTGTAGAAAGGCTTTGGTCCTTATTCTTGCGTTTACTTTATTGTGAAGACCAAGTGTTTGAGTACAAGGGGTTCAGCTCGGTACTTAAAACCGGATGTGGTTTTCCTATGTCTGAGAATGGAAATTCTAGCAAGGTTTCTTGCTAGTATGAAAGGCAGTATCTGTGTTTCAATTCTTTGCCTCCCCTTATTTTTTTTTATGTTCAGTTTGCTCTGTGTAACTCTGGAGAAAAAATAATTCTGTGTATTTTAAAGACATGATACAAGATGTAGAGTGTATTTCAAGTCTTCAGAAATCACTAGATTTGGTTTAAAAAGTGTACTTGGCCTCTGTTTATACCTACTGCACTGGGATGCCGCGTGTGTAGCTCAGTTTAATAGTCTTTAGAGTCCAGTTTGGTTTTTCTCTCAAAAGCTGTTTCTTCTATGAAATAAAAGAGTTTAGTTTGACCTACTGTATTTTGATATTTTACATCACCTTGATGGGATACACATGAGCCTTTAAAAGGTTAATTTGCTTTATATTGGAATTTCGAATCAATTAAAAGTCTCTTCTGCTTGGCTTTCTTACTTGTCTCTTAGGCTGTCATGTCTGAATGGTAAGCAAGAGCTAACCTAGACTGGAAAGAATCAGGATAACTGGTTCAGGTACCTCTGCTGTAATACATTTGTGCAACATGCAGAGAGTATGTGTAGCAAGAATCAGCTCAAAAAGTGTTGGTCCCTAGCTTTCTTTGGTTTCTAAATCAGATTTGAATGTTTAACATACAGACGTAATGGTAAACATACATTTGAAAATCAAACCAATGTTAATTTTATTAACCCTGTAGATAGGAGATTCTTTAATAGAATGATAGGGAGTTTTGTTCTGGAGGTTTGTTAGAGTGATGAAGAGGTGTGAAAGATGGATGTGGGAAAAAGGACAGCTCATATAGCTCAGTCAGTCTCATCCCTGGGGCATCCTGACTCTGTGTGTGAGTCCCTTGACATTCAACATGTGAACACTGTGGGATTTTTTTGCCTCTGCTGCCTAATAGGGGAAAGGTAGTAAATTTCATGATAACTTTAAAACCTTTAAAATTCTAAATTTAGAGCTTTTTCTAGCAGTCTGTCAGGTAGTTGCGTATTTAGTTACTTCAGCTCAGAAGTTCAATGTGCAAATACCTTAACGTGCTCGCTGCTGAAGGAAGAAGGTGCTCTTTGGGCATCAGGTGCAGTATAAATGTAGTGGCATGAGCCCTCCCCTCTGTATGAGTCTTAAGATCTTGTATGTGTGTAGGCATCAAGCTGCGTGTAGGTATGTTTGTGTGTTCAGTATTTCATTTTCATTTTCCCAGTCTCTAACACTTAATGACATTCTTCAAGCTTATTCCAGGTACAGACTGATTCTTGGGAGGGTAGTTGATCTGCACCTGCAGAATGTATGTTGCATGTGGGAAGTCTATGATCTTTGTTAAGGAGGAGATTAGAGTTCATGGAAGCATGTCATAGGGAATTAGGTGTTGGGAAAAGAGGTACCACCATGCTTGGTTTGTTTCAGATTTGCCTCTGTAATGTGTGAATGCCTTTGCTTTTTTGCTGTCAAAATGTCATTATTTGGATCCTTCCCAATGTTTTTATTCAAGTGATAGGAAACAGAAGGGGAAGAATTAATTGGTATGAGTCTGGAAAACATGCTCTGAATACATGTACAGGATTTGTGTTTTCTTGTCCAGATTTCCAGCCTGTGAGATACATGATGGCAGAAGCATCATTCTGGGAATGTAGTTAGTTTGAACTCTTAAGGTGTCTAAAATGTGTTTTCATCCTTATTGCCACCGAAGGAAAGCGCAGGTATTTCTCTCCTTATTTAGATTCTCTTGAATTATTGCTTTATAATGAAGAGCTTGTCTTTCTAGTTCATTAGTAATTGCTACCTCCTACCATCTCTTTTGTCAGTAGGGGGTAGGATTTCCTCCTACACCTGGGAAAAATAAAAAAAAAAAAAAGAAAAGAAAATTAGATAGTGATAGAGGCTAAAATTAAAAGAAATTTGAGAAGAAATAGGTCAGGTGGATCTTTAACTCTGTAAGACAGCAATTCTTCCTTTAATTTTAGGTGAAAAAAAATTATTTTTTCCTTGGTAGTGGTATCTTTAGGGGGCCAGGCAGCACCGATACTGCTGAGCAGGGAGTATTGCCACATAGGTCATCTGCTTGTGCTTGGACGAGCTAGCATGTACTGATGTTGCACATTTGATTAAGGCATTTCTGAGTGGAGAGCTATTTGCAATTCAGAAGCAGTTGCATCTGATATCTTGGTTGCTCCACAGCAAGAGGCCAAGGCACTTCTAAAATTTAGTAAAAACCTAAGTTGTGAAATAGCATAATGCTATTTTTACTTCGGCATCCTGCGAGGACAGTATAGGTAGCGACACTTCAAACAAAAACAGGAGAGGAAATAGTTTGTCACAACTCTAATGTGGTGGCTTGTGTCTCTTTTTTCCATTACCTCTGCTTCTGCCTGCGCTGCAGTCACAGCAGCAGCGATACCTGAGCTGGCTGTAGAGTAATTGGTTTGCATTCTTCTACCCACAGCAGCAGTTCCTTGGATTTAGCTGCAAAAAATGTAATTAAACTTTCTATGAAGTCTTGCAGTTGCTTCCCTCCGTGACTTGAAGTTTTTTTTAATCCCTGCAGCTTAAAAACCTTTCCCTTCCACTTTTCCATGTTCCATTTAACGTTTGGCAACTGGAGTAAATATTTTTTTCAACAATTAATCTTTCTTGGTCTGTGGTTGCAAGTGATCAGTGAATGTTTATTTCCTTCTCATCCCAAGATTTTGTTGCACAGTTTGAAAATACAATCTAAACATGCAGAGTAAAAACATTCCATGTCTTGCTGAGGTTGAGATGTTTGCTGAGGCAGGAGCTTGTTTGGAAACTGTGTTTTATTGAGTTGTCATCACCAGTTGTCATGCTACAAGTTTTCAAAACTGAAGTAAAAGTATTTCACTGTCAGTACTAAAATATTCAATAACAAAATGTTTTATGAGAAATAATATTTGACAGTCCCTGTAATAGCCCTTTCCCTCTGCTGTTGTCACACTATTTTCTTTTTCTTGTGGGGGTAGACAGCTTATAACTTACTATGTGTTCAGAGAAGTGTATGAGCTTAAGTGGTCACGATCTCTGTTTGAATCATCAGTAAGAGGTATGTTATAAAACAGGTTGTGTGGCATTACTGACACTTTATTCTGCTGTACTAGAAAATTGCTTGCAACTTCTTGCATTTAGACCAAGCCTTTTTTTTTTTTTTTTGGCATCTGGAAAGTCAGGGAATTGGTTTTCAGGAAGTTCCTTTTGCTTTTTTCTTTATTTTTTTAACAGCTTGATTATTTTGTCTATTCCCTAGGCAACAGGTGTCCACAAGCATGATTACAGTTAGCATTAATTGACTCATATTGTCAGTCTAATAGCAAGATTGAGATATAAGTTCATGTGGAAAAGACAAATAATACTTGTCAAAAATGGAGAGGGAGGAAAAACTAGTGCATGTTTAAGTGTGAAAAGTATGAAGTTTATTTGTATAGATTCAGAAAACTTAAGATTTTTAAGGTTAAGATGTAACATTAATTCGTTTGTGTTGATTCTCCAGCCTGTGGGATAGGTAAGTATTGATTCTTGGGGATCAGTACGTAGGGTGAATATTTTGATAATTGATAAATTAATCAAATATTTCAGAATTTGTTACTGATGTGCAAATTACAGAGTTTAGGCAGAAAAGCTAAAGCAAATGTGATCTTTGTTTTTCAAATTACTTGATTGTATATATATTTACTATGATATTTGTTCATCAGCTTTTCTTCACAATAATTTACTTGACTCAAGTTTGGGAACTTAAGAAAAATGATATGGTTTCTTATATATCCTGAAAAGGATAGGATTTCTTATGTAATTCACTCAGCATTTCTCAACATTAAAAATAGATCTGTGAAATTCTTTCAATTTTTTGGCAATATTTTAATCGTAAACATGCAATGTTGGGCATTTTAATTTCTAATAAATGTTGTAGCCAATGTTTAAACAGGCTTTAGCCTAGCCTGAAAGTAGGTATTTTTTAAATTGATGCTAGGAGAAAATGGCTACTGAAAGTGTTTGTCAAGATTTCAGCTTGATAGTAGGTCATTTCTGATGCTTTCAGTGGAAGCTTCAGTCACAAATTACTGTTTTGTTCTTTCGTTAACAAATCTTCATTGTAGCTTCGCTTACTGGGCTGTGTGTATCTATTTCTTTACGTGCAGAAAGGTTACCTTTGGCAGAGCAGGAGCATGTAAGTCTCGCCTGTCTGGTGCTGTCAAGAATAAGCTGTGACACACAAGGAAGAGTAAACTGAAGAGCAGAAATGCATATTAAAGTGCACTTACATAAGGAGAATATTTTTTAACTATGCTGGCTTGGTGGTGTGGATTTTGTAAAGGCATTCATGGTCTTGTAAATACATGCAGTTAAAAATCAAGATGGTCTTATCTTAAGCATGACACTTCTGATTCTGTAGAGATCAGGGAGGGTTGAGAGAATAAATCCGTTGTCAGTGCTTTTTCTTATTTTGTTTCAAAGGTTTGTGAGTTTTTGTTGTTTTTTTTCAGAGCCAGATTCTGCTTGCATGCAGTTTGCAAGAGCTTTCACATTTTCCTTTTTTAATGCTTTTATTATTGGGGGAGGGAGAAGAAAAAAAAGGAGAGAGAAGGATAAACATACACTAAAAAGCCCACTACCTCTAAGGCATACTCAAGATTCTGAAAATGCTTTTCTGAGTGGTGTCTGTCATAATGGAATCTGGATCAGCTGAGAGGCAACTGTAAAATGCATTTACTTCCATTGTTAGAATAGGAAGATGTGAACTTCTAAATATGGCTTCAGAGATTAGATAACAGGTAAAAAGGTTCTAAAACCACATTCATATGTTAGGCTTGTAGTTGAATCTGTAGCAAGGTAAATTGTCCTGAAAATTGTCAGGAAAAATGAGTGTGTTTCTGTAGTATTGACTTACTGACCACTTTATACTGTTCCTTGTTTGATTTTGATGCTTAACTATTCTGAACATGTTTCATCTGCTTGAAAACTTTACATCTCAACATTGAATCCTAATTTGTCTACTGCATGACTTAAATGATCCCTACAGAGAACTGAAGATTGCTGCATACATTTGTCCAGAGCGAATCCTTCTTTGAATATTAGTATAGCCGTATATTGTTTACATTATTTTCTTTCCAGAAGTACTGTTTTTGATTACCTACTTTTTAACAGTAGCCATGTAAATACGATGAAGTTACGATTTTTTCATGTTAACATTTTTCTTGTAAAATTTATCCATTTGGAGTAAAATAATGGGACTATCCCCCTTCAGGGATGGAAGCATCACGTAGCTGGTTTATGTAGGTGTCTATTCCTATGTATTTTTCCCATTCTATTACATAACTGTTGTTTAGCCATATCTGCTCTTGTATATAGACAAATACTGCAAACATTTGAAGTAACTATACCTTCAGTAGTAATACATTTATTCCTAAGCGGTCTTGTTTAGTGAACAGTGACAAAAGTTAAAATAATTAAAAAAAAAAGAAGTCATTGAGAAAATGAACACAAAATCCCACTGATAACCATATAGCCTTTAACTGTAGCATCTTGCTTTTCATAGTAAAGAAGCAGCTTTTTTTTCTCCCAAGAAATCAATTCTGTCATTATGTTTAGGCTTAAGGATAGTGTTACTGTATAGCTGTGTTGTGGTTTAGGCCCAGCTGGCAGCTCAGCACCACGTAGCTGCTTGTTCACTCCCCTCCTCGCTGGGATGGAGAGGAAAACAGAAGAAAAGGCACGTGGGTTGAGCTAAGGACAGGGAGGGATCACTCACCTGTTACTGTCATGGGCAAAACAGACTCGGCTTTGGGGAAAAAAAATCAATTAGTTACCAATCAAAGCAGAGTAGGATAATGAGAAATAAACCTGAACCTTAAAAACAACTAACTCCCCCACCTCTCTTTCCTGGGCTCAGCTTTGCTTCTGATTTCTCTACCTCCTCCCCACCACCAGCACAGGGGGATGGGGGTTGTGGTCAGTCCATCACACAGTTGCTTCACACTGCTGCTTCTTCCTCCTCAGGGGAGGGATTCTCACACTCTGTCCCTGCTTCAGTGTGGGATCCCTCCTGCAGGAGACAGTCCTGCGTGAACTTCTCCAGTGTGAGTCCTTCCCACAGGCTACAGTTCTTCACGAGCTGCTCCAGCATGGTTCCCTTCCACAGCACGTGGCTGGTCAGGAGCAGCCGGCTCCAGCATGGGCTTCCTGCAGAGTCATGGCCTCCTTTGGGTGCAGCCGCCTGCTCCAGAGTGGGGTCCTCCCCAAGCTGCAGGTGGGTCTCTGCTCTGGGGCACAGCCCCTCTCACCACGGGCTGCAGGGGAACCTTTGCTCCGGCCACCTCCTCCCCACCTTTCTGCACTGATTTAGGAGTCTGCCTGATTGTGTCTGTCACATCCCACTCCTCTCTCCACTGCTGGTTCTCTTTGTTTTCACCTCTTAAATATGTTAGTAACAGGGGCACTAATTGGCTCACCCATGGCCAGAGGTGGTTCTGACTTGGAGTCAGGGAAGCTTCCAGCAGTTTCTCACAGAAGCCCCTGCTGTAGTCCTTCCCCCCTACCAAAACCCTGCCACACAAACCCAATGCAAGCTGTTAGTGTATTTATCTTATTTTAAGGATGTAAAATGAATTTATTGGGGATTAGTCATTTATTGTATTGGAAATTTTAGTTGTAATTGCTTTAAAACCAGTTATGAATATGCATTGTGACAATTCTGAATTATGTAAAATATAAAACTTTCCTGTCAAATGAGTCATATATTTCTCTCAACTTTTTTTTGTAAAGCTGTTTCAAATTTAAGAAACTGCTATGCAGGGTACAAGATAATTAGAAATAATAGCACACTTCAGTATTTTTACTTGAATAGTTTCAGCTGTATGAAATTTAAATTGGCCATCTAGGCTAAGGGGCTGAACACAGATGGCTGAGTAATGGCTGGCTAGTGATCTGCTTCATAGTTGAAAGAGCTACTCTGATTTTGCGTCCGAGGAAATACAGTTTTGAAAACATAGACTAGAACAATTCAAAATATTTCAGTGCAAGCTGTTGAAGAGCAATAGAATATATGATGTTAAAACTGAGTTAATAACATTTAAGTGGTTTGCCTTTGCTTTAAGATGTATCTGATTTAATAAAAACTACATTGTTTTGCAGCACACACTGAAAATGTTAGCTAGACTGTAAGCAAGAAGTTTGGGTACTGCTCTGTTTCTTATTCTGTGTAAGAGTTGTCATTCGTGTTAATGCTAGCATCATAAATCACGGTATGTGTCTTGATGTTTGTGAAAAGAAAAGAAATTGTTGTAGGTTTACTTGCAGGGGATGAGTTACAATTAATTCTGTTAAAGTGACATTTAGAATATTACATTATTTCTGAATTAAAAAAAAATCCTTTTTGGGTTTTGAGGACTTTAAATAGATCTGTTTTCAGACTTTATTCTTCATTTTCTTACAGCCTCACTTCTGGTTTCATCACATTTTTGGTCTTTCCACCTTCTTTGGGGATGGGAAAAGTGAAGAGAGTACCAAAATAGAGCTTGCATAGTGTATATGTGTCTCTGAGGAATTAAACCAATTTCTGTGGCATCAGAAAGCATCATTCCTTTGACTACATGTTCAAATGAGTTTTAGATAATAACGCTATGTTGATTTAAGGCTTCCTGTGTACAGTAAAGGAAAAAAACAGATCTTTGAAGCTCTGGAGATCTTCTGTTTGTTCCCTTTTAAAGATTAAAACCTGCCATAGGCACTTAAGGGTTCACTAACTGGATGTGACAAATCATTAGCATATTTTGTGGTAGAGCAAAAGTGATGATAAATCCTCGACCTTCCTTGTGTTACTTTTATAAGAAGACTTCTCAACTACTAACCAGCCCAAACTTTGTCCTTCACTCTTGTGTGTCCTTCTTGGGAGTCATTTCTGAGGGAACAACCACTTGAGACTAGACACTTTGCAAGATTAGTCAGACATCTATGAAGTTAAGTAAGAAGTAGTAATCATGGCATTGAGTAAAGAGGAGAATGGTATCTTGACTGAATGCTTCAGTTCTTGCTCCTAAGCAAGACAAAGCCTTAGTTCCAAGATGGTTGTGTGGAATAATGGGTGTGGTCTTAAACTTTTCTTCCTGAAAACACTTGAGAACTGGGAAGGTGAAGGTTTGGAAAATAAAGCATTTCATATTTTACTATAAACCTTCTAAACCTGATGCAGATTTTGGAAAACTTAATTCACAAACAAAATTTAAAGCAAGTCTTTTAGTCTCTGAAGTGATATACATTGACCTAATGGCTTTCCTGGAAGTTGATGGGAGTTCTGATGTCATCAGTGGGAGAGCCATCAGGTCAGTGATAAAAATCAAAACGTAATTTTTTTTACTAAATCAAGTAATGGTGGAAAAGATGTTCTTAAAATACAAAGTTTAACCTGTAATTGGGCTTCTTGAAAACACTTGTTTCTTGGATGCCTAGAATAAGACTGTTTAGGGACCTGTACGGTGTTTTGGTTGCTGTTTTACTCTGGAAACCTGTCTGTACAGCTAGTTTTATGTGGGCTCCTGTACCTCGGATTACAGCCTCACCTCTAGCAATGGTGGATTTTTTCCTTACTGTCACTGCAAGGTCACCCATCAGTACAAACTTGGTGTTGCTAAGTGTAAACAAATAACAACACTTCTGTTGACTTGATCCAAACATGCAACAATGCTACTTTTCAGCTTTGTGGTGGCTGTGGTAGGACAGCTGATCCTCTGCTCAGCATAGGTTTGGAACAGAATTACACTTAGGAAGTGTTTTGAACAGATTTGTAGAGAAGCCGAAGAGCTTGCATCATGTGAAAGTGTTGGGTTTTGATCTAGTAATTAGGCAGCTTAATACCCAGTTTACTCTCTTGAGATACAGATCAAGTCTGTGTCATTGTTTTCCCTTTTTATCAGTGAGGGAACTTCTTGTATACAGTCTATTCCAGTCCTTTCTCTTGCTGCTTTTCTGTTCAGTGCCTTTGGAGTCTCCACTCTACTTCAGTTTCTCCTTTCTTGTCATGTCATAGTTTGTGTCTCTATGTCATTCATTGCCTGTTGAAGTTCCTTGCTCAAGCTTCATTCTCCAGTGGCTCTAGTTGCTTTGTCATGGGAACATCAATGTATTTTTAGCCTTTGTTGTAACTTTTTAAGTTGTAGATTCCAGAGTAACTTCCCTAACAAGAGCAGGCTTGTATGTACTGATTCTGATGTGATTTCCTAATAGTCTTTTTTAGTAGATGTTTAGATATTGGTAGCAGTCAAAATAACTGCTACTTTTTTTTTTTTTCCTGTCTAGGATTGCGTGGTGATAGAACATAATTTCTCTTCAGTAGCTCATATGCTTTAGTGTAATTGAAGACTGCTAAGCTGAACAGACAATTGAAGTAGCTTTTATAAAAATTATGATGTGGACAGCAAAGTATAGGCTGAGCTGTTAAGCAGTAATCATGACGCTGAGGTTAGGATTGTGTTTTGATCTTTAAAACTTGTGCAGTTCTTGTATCCTTACTTGGTTGCTTGCCACCTTCCAAGATTTCTGTATGAGATTTTGCTATCAGTTTCTTTTGTGTTGGTTTGGTTTCAGTAACAATATACCGAGACAATACATATTTGTACTTGTTACTTGTCTGAAAATTGAAATGGATATTTTTAGCAGCCCCTCTTAGTTTAGCAAACTCAGTCTTGATTCTTTGAAACCACCTTTGCTTTCATTATCTTGAGTATGTGTAAAGCAAAAGTGAATGTGCTTCTACTGCAATTTTAGTCAGACAGAAGGTACTTCATGCCTACCACATTTTTCTGCCATCATCAAGTTTCTGCCCTACAACTCTTTTCTCAATAAAAGTAATGAATTCAGAAGGGAACTATTTCATCACTTAACAATTTGTATCTGTTTTTTCTTTCTTTGTGGTCATTAACTACATTTTGGACCCTGCTTCCAACAGCAGAGATAGCAGCTTTGGTTCTTCAAAACTGAGCTCTCTTGATTTCTGAAACAATTTTGTAAACATTTGTCATCTTACTAGATTATGACGTTGGTTTAATTCTGTGGTGGATTCTACTCTCTCTACTTCTAGGTTTTTGTAATTCAGTTGATGTCCTCATCTCTTCATTTGCATTTTGTTGGAGCCTCTCCAATAAGAATACATTTATAGAGGTGGAAAGTATAATTGTTGGGATAGTCTTTTAAGAATTCACAGAATTAACTGTAGTATCTGTAGTGCCTCCTTGGAGCTGTTGAAATGGGTTCAGTTGCGTTTTGTGTGTAAAAAACAAACAAACCAACCAACCCCCCCCACACCCAAAAAAACCCACACCACAACAATGGTGGCTCTTTATTATGCAAAAGGTAAGTTTATGTGTGCCTGACTACAGGGATGAGGAGAGTGTCAACCTATAGTCCTTCTTTGGCAAGGGATCTTATAGTCCATAGTCGAAATAGTATTATAGTGACAGAAGAACCTGAAAAACTGAACTGCTGAGGCAATGAAGATCATCTGGAAGAGCTAGGAAACCCTCAGATTACGTCAGAAGTGCTTATGTAAATACACTAAAAAATCCCTTCAAAAAACATTTTTTACGACCTCTACTAGGGACATTTCTGGATCAGAGAGGGACAGTGGAGGAATGGTGTCACAAGTTTCACTGACTGGGGACCAGAAGATAATGCATATCCCGAAAGACTGTTGGTCCCAATTATTTGAAATGACAATTAAGAAAAGTAAAAAGTGATTAAGAGATTAATCCAGTGAACTGATATCTGACTGTAGTATTTCGTAAGTGAAATAATTTAAAATAATTTTTAAAGAAACAGGATCTGGAAATAGAAACTTGAATTTACTTTCAGTTCTAGTAAATTTAGTCAAAGGGTATGGCTTGTTCCAGTGACTCATTCTGATGCAGAAATGGTAATGCCTACAGGATTACTTAACTGCAATCCAACCATTTCTTACATATGATTAAAATCAGAAATGGCAGAAATGAGAGTGCTTCTGAATAGTTGTGGTTTAACCCCAACTGGAAACTGAACACCACGCAGCTGCTTGCTCATTCCCCGCAGTGGAATGGGGGAGAGATTCAGAAGAGTGAAAGTGAGAAAACTCTGTGAGATGAGATACAGGCAGTTTAATAGGTGAAGGAAAAGCTGTGAGCACAAGCAAAGCAAAACAAGGAATCCATTGACCACTTCCCATGGCCAGGCAGGTATTCAGCCATCCCCAAGAAAGCAGGGCTCCATCAGGTGTAATGGTTACTTGGGAAGACAAATGCCATCACTCTGACCCCCATTCCTCCTTCTTCCCCAGGTTTATAAAGCTGAGCATGATGTCACATAGTGTGGAACATCTCTTTGGTCAGCTGCCCTGGCTGTGTCCCCTCCCAGCTTCTTGTGCACCCCCAGCCCACTTGCTGGTGGGGTGGGGTGCAAGGCAGAAAAGACTTTGAATCTGTGTAAGCACTGCACAGCAGTTACTAAAACACCCCTGTATTAGCCACTCTGTTTTCAGCACAGATCCAAAACACAACCCCGTACTGGCTACTGTGAAGAAAATTAACACTATCCCAGCCAAAGCCAGGACTGCAGTTCAGCTGAGGGAAGCATGCGCAGTTCAGTAGACAGAAATAAATCATTTTTCTGTTGTATGGTGGCTGTAACTAGGCCTTCGTTAAAACTACAGTTTGTTACCAGCAAAGTTTGGGTATTGTTATTGAACACAAACATAAAATTATATGATTGTGTGTATGTGTCGTGTCTTGTCTCTGTGTGAAGTAAACCTGTAGTTTAGTACCGTAACTAGTAGTAGTGAAAGCTTCTGCCATTCTAGTTTACCATTCAGCTGATGACAAGTTTCATTCTCAAGTCTTGTTATAAAGGTATAGTAAAAACATAGTGTCCAAGGACATAAAAAATTAAGGCTCACTTCATGGCAACAGTCTGGCAGATGTTTATTCTGAAGTTTTCACGAGAATTTCAGAGAGAAAGAACTGTGTAAGGAGAATTTTAAAGGGGATTTTTAAAAAGTTACTTATTCTCAAAAGCAAATGTAGTTTGGTTTTCATAATAAAAACAAATTAACAGCTTGTTTTATTTACTTCATGGATAGATCTGGTTACCAGATGTTGTGCCAAAACTGTATTCAAGATGCATGACTTCAATTTCAGTATGTTAGTACTTGCTTATTTTGTGCTTTTACAAATTACTAATGAGGCATAAATGACTAGTCCTTTTAATGATGTTCTCTTGCATTCCCTTTTATTAAACAAACTGAGACTAATTTTGAAGAAAGCAAAGCTATAGATCTGAATTACAAGTACTACAAGTGAAAACTAGAAGCATCTTGTACCTAATTTTAGGTTTATGGATCAAAAGGAAATAAAATGCAGGGGGAAGATTCTTCTGGTTACTCTACAACATACTTGGGTATGTTGAAAAGTAGCATACTTGGGGGGGTAAAACAGTTAAAAACTTCCCTTAGAATGCAGATAAAATTATTTTATGGCAAAATAATATGGCAAAAGGATAGTTTTCCAAGGCTTTTGAACTGAGTACTTCAGGAACAGCTCAAGTTCTTGACATAGAAACTAGTTTGGTGATAGAACAGCATATTCTAAAATTTTAACAAAATGGACCTTATGTAATGTCAACCAAAAAGTAATCGTTTACTCTTTGAGATGACAGGTGACATCAGTTGGATTTTCTGTCTCAAAGTCTGAAAAACAGCAATACTAGAGCAGGGTGTTCCAAAGGGAGTTAAGAAACAAAGATTCAAATAGCTAGTGAGAAAAGCAAACAAACAAATAAATAAAATATCCAAATTAATTACTAAGATAAAATCTGTTGCCCTTAAACTGTGCATACAAATTTTGAATATTAGTGCTGCTTTAACCTGAATTTTCTAATATGTGTATCTTCATCCCAGCACATAAATTACGGAAGGAAAAAGAACATTATGCAAACCAAGTTACAGAAAAAATGTAATGGGGGAGGGAGGAAGGAATTAGAGGAGGTTGGACCGCTCTTGTGCTGTAGGGACATAGAGGTCCCACATGTCCTTGAGCAGCTCAGTTCGGACTGTAGCAGTAGGACAAGGGGTAATGGTTTTGAACTGGAAGAAGGTAGATTCAGACTAGACGTAAGGGAGAATATTTTTACGATGAGGGTAAACATCTGGCACAGGTTGCCCAGAGAGGTTGTAGATGCCCCACCCCTGGATACATTCAAGGTCAGGATGGACCAGGCTCTCAGCAACCTGATCTCATTGAAGATATCCCTGCTCATTGCAGGGGGTTGGACTGGATGACCTTTAAAGGTCCCTTCCAACCCAAACCAATGTATCGTGCTAACTCTACTGGACTATTTTGAGGACTGTCTCATCTGAAGACACTGTAATAACAGTTAGGGCTCTTTTTTTTCTTCCCCTAGAGTTTTACAGCAAAACTGCTTTGGTACTTCTCCAAGGGAAAAACTTACTTTCAGTACAAATCTATATTAGACTATGATATTAAATGTTGCTGAAGTAAGATTCTTTAGGGAATGTTGAGCCTCTGTAGAGGCAGTGATTTAAATTTACTTCTTCATAAAACATTTTCTGTTTGTGAGACAAATCTTGGAGTTTGGCAGCTTTATCCAGGTCACTGATAGCAGTAGTAATATCAGCCTCTGCAACGCAATTAAGATCCAGAATGGGAATTAGTTTGCTGTCAAAGGGATTGACCCACTGTTAGTTCTTGGCAGGATGAGACTGCATAAGCGTTAGGCTGTAACAGCAGAAGAATGACACTGTTAGTAATGCAGAAGAAATTATTTTGAAGACAAAATAAGATTTCACCTCTGTTTTCTGCCAGAGAAACAAAACAGGGCAAATACATCTGCCCAGCACAAATACGTATTTGTTATCCGTGCTCGGTACATACAGAGATTTCTTAATAAAACATCCAGCTATTCTTACTTTGCCTTTAAGCTGTGGTTTGCAGGGTCCTAGAGAAATTGTGCTTTTCTGTGTGTTTGAGCCTGCTTTTGTTGACAGTAGCAGTGTTGCTTGCCTGGTATTAGTCACAGGTGTTTGTTTGTTTGTTTGGGGTTTTGTTTTGGTTTTGGTTTTTTAACAGAATTAAAAAGGTAAGGGTTGTGGAGACTACTTGTCTTTCACATTTTGTTTGCTAATTATTCGTGACTGTTAATTGATGTTATTGACTGACATTAATAGCTGTCACTTTCCTGGGATACCTATATAGTAATGCTGTCTTACCGATCTGTCATTAACTTAGATATCTATTTTCCCACTTTTACTGGTTACCATTTGTCTCCTCTTCACTGAGTCTAGCTGACATCTTCTCCCTGTCTGAGTTCTGTATGATCTTTTATTATTGTTCCATAATATTCCACTGGTGTCTGTTCAATGTCCAGGAAAATTGCTTGGATACCTTCAAGTAAGGAATTGGTTATACCAAAGAGAAGGTAATGTAAAGTTTGAGTAGTGTCCTTTAGATTGTTGGTTCAATCTGGGAGGGAGTTGCCTCTCAAAATGATTAACCAGAGTTGCCTAAATTATGTATTTGTGATTTAGTTGTTCTGTTTAGCTTCAGAATTTGGGAACCTTTGGACTGTTTCAGTTACCTGGAAGAAGAGCAGTATGTAAGATTGTGTGTAAAAGACCCACAGGGAAGAAATATCTGCACAGGCAAAGAAAAGGAACATCGAGTGGTACAGAAACATCTTCACGCTCCAGATCTGGTAGCCTCTATGTAGGGTTCTTGGATTTGAGCCAGCAGTGACAGTTGTGACAGTTTGATGCGTGACAGTTGCCTTATTTTATGTTTAAATGAAGATACACCTTTTTTTTTTTTTCCTTTTCCCTCTGCTCCTTGAAAGTACCCTTAAAAATCCCTTTTGTGGGGCTTAGCAGGACGACTTACTTTTGGAGTGGGGTGTTGCTGCAGAAGTATAGAGAGAAAAAGAAGAATCAGCCTGTGGTCATTGTGCGGGCGAAATCGTAATGGCCTGAGCCTGTTGCAGAGGATGAAGGCACTTGTGCTCAATGCTTTCACTTCATTTCATATCCATTTGTTCTTGTTTTCCCGTGTCATCTTTACTTAACAGCATTTGCTGTTGTCCTTTGTTTTGTTCACAGATTGCATTTATTCCAGATCTCAGTTTTTGTTTAGCTAGGCTGAACAAGCTTAAGGCAAAACTCCGCATTTTTTTTCAGGCTGCTTTTCTGGTACACAACAGCTATATTGCACTGCTCCCAGCGAGGACAGTCTTACCTTGCATTTGATGTGCCCTAGTGATCAGTGTGCTGCTTCTGTGGAGGTATTAAACTGGCTTAAGCAGGCTCATGCTTTCTTCTCTGCCTTTTAGGGCATATTGCCACCACCTTTTTGTTGCCAACAGAACTATTTGCGAACTCGCTTGACAAACATATGTCAAAACTCTTCTTTCTTTCCCAGGTTGTCAGCAATAATGATTTGCATTAGGAATAGTGTCTTTCTTACATGTTTGTCCTTGGCAATGGATGCTGAAATGATCCGTGTGTGCATATCCAGTTGACCCTTAAATGGCAGCTTGAACACTTCAGGCGTATGTAGCAACATTGGTCTGAATGTTGTAACAAAACAAGTTGATGCCATGCTGGGACATCTTGACTGCTATGTAAAAGTTAATACAGCAGAAAAATGGCAATTGACTTATTGTTCAGGGACTTTCTGTTAGTGAGGAATGTCTGATGCTGTACCAGTTACAGAATTGGAGAAGGGAAGAAAAGACAGTAATTTGTGAGGTTTTAAAACGTCCCGAATCGGAGCAATTTATAAATTTAAGTAAAAGATGTTCATTAATTCAAACAAGTTTTTGAACCATAGTTCAAAGGTTGTTTATTGCAAGAACGAGTTTATATACTGCCCCTTTGGAATTGTCTTTAAAATATCTCAGTAGAGGTATTACAAGTACTCAGCCTGACTATGAAAAACTTGTTTAGGCTGTTGTTTCTGTCGGTAGTTACTTTCTTAGATATAGCCAAGGTATTGCATCTCAGAAAGAGTAATAGTACCACAGCTTGTTACTTTCAGAAATCTCTAGAAAAACACAGAATACAGACAAGACTGTTAAATCTTACACACTAAGTAAGTCACCAGAGAGTCTGCTTTATCATACCATTTTTTTCTTATTGTCTTGTTTTGTGTCTCAATGCCTTCAGATCTTAAATGTGGCTTGATGTTCCTAGGAAAAATTAGTGTGTACGTTGCCAGCACGGTATCTATACCATACTACTTAAGGTGGCTCCTGTTCGCTAATTGAAAATTCTCCCTGTGTTGCTATGTTGTGCTTTCTTAAAAAAAAAAAAAAAAAACACAAAAAAAAAACCCAAAAGAAAACCAAACCAAACAAACAAAAAACCCAAAACCACACATCCAAAACCCAACAACAAAACAAACCCCTCAATTACTGTGAAACAGCTTTGTTTCTTTTGCTTTATTTAAAATTGTCTTCTGCACATACATGGAAGTGTAAGAGAAATGCATCCAAAGCTGTCTGGTTTTAAGCCATCCCTAACTCTCCGCTGTTACTGATATGCACAGCCATGCATGCGTACTCTAACTATGGAAGGGTTTGGTTTTCCTTTAGTCTTGTAGGTTTTAATGAAAAGCCTTTCTCTCTGGTGGGGATTTTTTTTGTATTCACATTATGCCGGATGTGTGTTCAGGTTCAACAAGTAAGGAACCTAAAGATTTAATGTTTGGAGGAAAAACTGTGAACTGTAAATCTACAGTGATTGTACCCATTAATTACAGAATATTATTTTTTTATGATAGTCTTCCATTTGTCTGCAGTTTTAATAATTGCAAAGCTTTTTTCCTGGGATGAGCTCTGTTACAGTTCTCACGTGGTGGTTAATTTCCAGGCACACCATGATAAGGTTTCCTCAACTGTTTCCCCAGTGTTGTAATTAATTTCTGTTCTAAGAGAAGGTGGCCAAAGCACTTTAAAATTTTGTTTAGAAACTTGTACCACTGTTCTTTGTTTATCTAAATCAAGAATGTCTTTAGTTTTTATCTTTGTTTATATTGCTATGGTGTATTTGGTGTGTCTCTTGGTTCCTGAATTGGGGGATTGGGGAGGTGGGGGGAGAAGCAAATCTCTAGTTTTTCAAAATCCATGTCTTATATTGACAAAATTGCTCAGGCTCTCAGATTGCACATGCTTTTCAGTGTTGGAACTAACATTGTCAACTTGAGCCTAGAAGAGGTTTTCTGTTCTGTTTTCTTGTAAAGACTGGCTCATTTGCAAGACTGAGGAAGATGGTCCAGAAGTGATAACTGCAGTGTAAATCAGTCTCTGAAGTAATCTCAGTATTAGGGAGCCAGCAAGCTTTGTGTGCACAACTTTTTTTTTTTTTAAATAAAGTTTTTTTTTCTGAAAGCTGTATTGAGGCTTTATGCCTACTAATCAAAGCCAGTACAGTTACAGACATTGCTTGGATTTCTGGTGCTTGTTCTATCTTTTGAGATGGAAGGTTCCTGGCTTGTTGGTAGTATACAGGCTACCTTCATGTAACCTTCTGGTTATTGCCTTCCCTTCAAGAGAGAAAACCTTTTCATTTTATGTGTCTGACAGCAAATGCAAGAAGCTTTGCCAGTCAGCTCATTTGTTTTGTTGGCTTAAATGTCAGCCAATTTAACTAGACTCATACTGTGTTTTTTCACTTGGCTGTTGAGAGAACAGAACCTTCGATAATTTATGTGGAGCTATTAATCAGTAGGATCTATCTGGTCTAGGGAGATCTATCAAATAGAATGTCTCTGTTGATCTTGTTTGATATTGCTATTATCTGTATGGGAGAGGATACTTGAGCACATTTTAAAGGATGTAAAGCTGCTGTGGTTTCCTAAGTAAAGCTTTTTGAGGTCAAGAGAAAGAAAGTAAGTGTAGGATATGGAAAAAAAGCACTGCAAGACTTGACCCTTTTGGCAGCTTTGGTGTTTTTCTTTCTTTTAAATTTTGTACCAGTAGTATAGTTAAATATGCCTGTAGTAACAATTAATACTTTTTTTTTTTAAACTTAAGGGATTATTTAAGAAAAAAAATCTTTTGATTTCTGCACTTCATTACTTTATAAAGGCAAAGGGATTGGGGGGTTAAGATAAGGAACAGTATTCACAATCTAAATTAAATTAGGACAGGCTAATTTCCATCTGTTTCCTCTGTTCACAGAGGTTCTTCCAGTTGATCTAGATCAGGAGCTGAATATAGATCTTCTTATTCACTTTGGGAGGAACCTTTTTGCATATATTATCTAGGAAAACTAGCCTCAGATAAGAAGTTAACCTTTTGTGAATACTTTTTGACCTCCAATTTTCAGTAATTGTTCAGCTGTGACTGTAAGTATGTGAAAAGGGGCTTCACCTCAAAAGTTTAATTCCATACTGAATATTGTTTTATTCATAAGGAAAAGGCTGTGAAGGTCCTTGTGCCCTTTTTTCACTGTGAGGTCAAACTGGGCTGTGGTATTTGACTTCATAATTATTTTTCTTTCATCAGTAACAAAGGCCTTGTTTGTCAGGTGTTGCTTTTATCTGAGAAGTGTCAGTTCTTTGACCTAATGCTTTATGAAAGATAATAACTTTTTAAATAGGTATGTTCTGACAATGGAGTCTTTGGCCAGAGTCATGTTTCTTCTAAAAAACAAGCATGGAAAACCGCAGTAGAAAATTTTTTCACTGTTGCGAACAAATGTGAGTAGAAACAAATACAAAGAAAATGAGTAAGGCCATATTTATAATCATTCTTGTAGAGTAGAATTGTGATTGCAAGGAAGTGCATCTGTATTGGATGTAAGTGTTACAAGTGTAAACTGGTGGTTGATGATGTTAGATAAATTTTTCATATATTATTCATTAGTGTAATTAATAGTTTGCTCTGTATTTGATGTTTAACATGCTTATGTGATCAGTAGTGTGGGTTTGGTTTTGGGTTTTGGGTTTTTTTTTTCCTTTTAATTCAGGTAGATTGAGAACAGTTTAATAAATATAAACATTATGGAAGGCTGGTTTTCTTCTTCGATCAAGGGGACAATATCCTTGACAGGTGTTTCCTGCTTCTGCTTTTAATTAATATTATTTGCAGTACTCAGGTTTTTCAGACATTGCTTTCTGTCAAACGCTTGGATTATCACCTTCAAAAATACTTATTCTTATATTAGATGCATCTGAAATTATTAATGCAGCCAAACGAATGATGCATAGCTTATTGCATGCTTGAAAATATTTAACAGACCTGTAACTGGTGTAATTAAAATGCTAGTGGAAGGTAAAATGATTATCTGTTCAGATTTGAAGGATACAGTGAATGACACATGGATTTTGAGAATCAGTAGCAACTCTTATGCTAAGGACCATATCAGAGAGAATTCCATGATTCCTGTTATTCTTGTTTCTGGTTGTGTGGACTGTTTTTATGCTTCTGTCAATAATACCTTACTTGATTTTCTATCTTTAGATCCTAAAAAAATATAAGTGTTTTGACAGAATCTTCAGATCTCTTCAAAACTCTGCTACAGTCTACCTTTCTGGATTTTTTTTAACCATCTGTACACAGTTTGGCCCACTGCTGTGTGAAGGTACCCATTTCATTGCAGTGATTTTACAAAATCAGGTTGTGTGTCGCATGTATGAGTTTGGATCTCCTCCTATTCTAGGAATACATGTGGAGCCTACTTGGGCAAGTAGCCAGCCCTTTCAGTGTGGAACTGGCCATGCTGGTTTCTGCTTTCTCTGACATCCTGTGCCTGTGGCTTTAGCTTGTTAGCCCATCCTTAAGGGTGATGCCGTGTCCACGCTCTTGTTCACGTGCTGCTCTTATGTAGGTTTCTTTCCTGTCCTTTTCTCCCGCTTCAGCTGTTGCCTTCAAATAATGCGTTATTCAGAGCAAGAACTGCCTTTAGATGTTTGGAGAATACCTACCGCCTCATAAAACAGCTTGTAAAAACAGTCACATAGTAATTTCAGTGTGCATCTAGGTGGAAAAGTAATTTTAAAATGCTTAATCTCGATGTAGAGGCATCTTAACACAATATAACATCTGGAAACAGGAGAGTCAGCACTTAGTCTGATCCAGAGCTTACTGAAATTGAAGGACAGGTTCCCATTGACTTCAGAGGGCTTTGAATCAAGCAGAATCTTAGTGAGCTTTTGGTATTTGTGACCTCCCCAAAATAAACTGTCTAAAATTTAAGGTATTAAGCAGCATCATTGATTTTGAAGATTTGACCTGAACTTGTTTAAACTTAAAAGGATTAGGCACCCAGCATTTGTTAATTGTGTATAAAATTCTTATATGTTCCATTTTTCACTTTCATGGTACCATGGGCCTGGGAGCTTAAAGGGACTAGTGGGGGTTTTTTGAGCATTTTGGCTATCAGCATTATAAGGCTTCTGATTTTTGGTGAATAGATGGGTGCAGAATCAAGTTGAGCTATTACTTTGGAATCAAAATGCTTTAATACCTCCCTGCTGTCTACCCAGGGTGTTGTGGGCATTGGTGTTTGTCAAATGAGACATGCTCTACTGCAGGCGTTGTGGGGAGGATTAGTCCGACACAGAGAAAGGGAGCCAGAACCCACTTGTGCAGATTTGATCTTACCTGCATGATTTAAAAAATGTGTTTGTCTTCAGAACTCTATTACACAGGTTGCTTGTAAACGACATTGAGAGCAAAGCGGGAGTTTGACTGTTAAAGCAAACTGGGTTAATGACAGTATTGGACAATACTTTTTTTTCTGCGGGTGTTAAGGAGAAAAATGTGTATGAAAGGTGAATTTTAGCATAGTTTTTGAGGATTAACTTGTGTTTCCTTTGAAGATAAAAATACCAGCTTTTCAGGGTGAGGCTGAAGATCGTTTTTAAGAAGAAGCAGTTCCTTTAGCGCGGCTCTTCATTCATATCAGTGTAAGGATTGAGCAAGTGCCTGCCAGCTTTTCTGGGTTGTATCAGATAGCATTGTATCAGATTGCTTGTCCTCATTCTGTCTGCGGAAGACCAGAATTTGCATTAGTTGCATTCAAGTGTATGCATCTATCTGCCATGACATCTAAAGTATTTGATTTGGGTATGACTTGTTGAGAGGAGATAAATTTACAGAATAGAATAGTCAAGCCCTGGGCTCTATTCTAAAGCTCAAAAATAAAAATGGCAGTGTGTTTTCGTCTCAACAATTGGTAAGAACTTGGGGGAACATCAGGAGTCATACAATTAATGTAATATCATACAATTTCCCTTTTATTTTGCTTAACTGAATTAAAATTAACTTTTCCCTGAAATTGCTGTCATTTTAGAGAACCAATGCCAGCTTTAGATTGTATAGGTCATATTGTTAAAGCTCTGTTCACTGAGATTTTGTCTCAAACTACCAAGATTTTGCAGGTTCTGCAACTTTGGCCAGAAGTGAGAATTAAGTAAAAAAGTTAAGATACTTCCAAGTGCTGGGTACTGGTCAATCTTTTTGTTTGTTTGTTTGTTTGTTCAAATATATGTGTTCTTTACACATCTGAATTAGAAAGAACACTGATGCTTTAAGAGAGGAAAACTTGGTTTCATATCAGTGTCTTTTCCTATGAAAAAACTAAATTACGTTTCAACAGAAAGAATCATTTACTCACACATGTATTCCCACTCCTGATTTCTTTTTTGCTGTTGAAGTCTTTCAACATCAAGCCTGAACTTAATTCAGAATCTTAGTAAGAATGGTGCTTCAGCACTTCATGAAACCCTCCTTTAACAGGAGAAATTTTGTAACGAGAGTTAACAAAATATTTGCTTTTATATTAGCTTGAGATTTAGTATATCTCTTGGATTTTCTAATCCATGTGTCTTGTTAATTTATATGTAATACTCTTCAGCAGTAGACCTTCTTTTTGATTAAAAAATTGCATAGGCTTAAATAAGATCAAAAGGTATCTCTTTTTTCAGTTACTGCCCAAGTGGAAAATTGGAAAGAAATTGTTGTGCCATCAGGTAGCTTTAGGGCATTACAGAGCTAAAAACTGCACATACCCTCTTTGAGAATAATACATGTAGGAAGGTCTGGGTTTCAAAGAACGCTGTGTGAGAATTGAGTAAAACCACATACAAAGGATGTGTCCTTCCAATTTATTTATTTTTTTTTAAACTAGGCTTTTAAGAGAAACACAGACCATTGTTTTGGACAAGTTAAATTCAGCAATACAGTAGTTTCAGGTAAGGTCTTTAAGGCAGGTCCTGAACAGGAAAAGTAAATGTCTCTGAATGCAGTTTCTTAACAATAAGAATATCCTGCCTTTGAGTGAGAGAGAGCAGAATTATTCATACTAAGACGTGGCTTTATTGCACGTACAGCAACACATTAGAAGGGCAGTTTTGAAACTGCTGGCTGAACTGTGTCTCCAGCAGTTGGTTTTTTTATTTCATTTATTTTTTCATTCATCTGTACCCAGTGCCTGACTATATCTGCTTGTAGAAGCTGTGGTTGTTCAAGATGTTAAGGTTTGTAATCCTCCT
>NW_010249708.1:37871-75690 GCF_000690775.1 Eurypyga helias
CTTTGCCAGCGATTGTACTGTTCATCTTCGACTTTGGGACACAAAGCCCAAAGGTCTGCTTTTATCCATCCTATGGGTTACTGTCCTCTGCCGGCTAGTCCAGCGATCGTTTAGTGTATGTGTGTGTTCTCCGGCGACCAGCAGACACTTCCAACTTGTTCCACCCATTCGTTCTCCTTTTATTATGTAGCATCTAAATAAAGAGTAAGCTACAGAGTTGAAATGTGGATACATGAAGGGATAATGTCAATATACAAATAATCGTATTCACAGTTTGTAATTAAAGGTACATCTTTAGAGTACTGCTGCTGGCATTTCTCTGGAGGAGGACATTGAGGAAAAGGGGATTTTCTAATTCTGTATGTGAATTACGCATTTTGGAGTGCAAAGAGGGTGATGCAGGAAAAAAATAGATGAGCAGCCTCAGACTTGGAAGCATGCTGTGCTTGGGTTTGACGCTGACAATGTGACTCTTGGAGGCTGTGAGCAGATGAGCAAGTTACTGTGAAATAACACTGAGGGTGAATTGTCTGTATGGGGTAATGAAGGACGGAGTCCTGTGTCTGGTTGTGTAAGGGCAACCACATGGCACACTGCAAAGTTCACTTCCCAGCTCAGACTTGTGGCAACAGGTTTATCAGCCTGGACCTCTGCTGTTGCTTGTTTGCTTGCTGCTTTCCATGGAGAAAGTGCCTCCTGCTTTGTTCCCAGTTTTGTCTTGCTGCCTGGCTGTAGAGAAACGTCCATTTTAGCCGTTGCTATCTGTTTCCCTGTGGGGGATCAGGTTTGAGAATTGCTTTTGTGTTTAAGGCTCCCAGTGTTGTCCCCTTCCTTCTTTTGTGAAAAGGGCAAAATACCGAGAAGTGCAGTAACTTCTCATCCATAAACAAACTGGCTGAAAACAGAAGGTTCCAGCCTCCTCCTCTTCCTCAGGGGACTTGGTGAAAGAGGCTCAAGAGGAGGCAACAGTGTGCATACTCAATAAGTTTTTACATGATTATTTGTTGTATTATGGGATTGAAAAATTAGTGATCAAATTAGCTGGTGGTTTGGTTTTGTTGTTTGTTTGTTTTTTCAAAGAATAGACTCTCATGTTCCCTAACAGTAATAAAAATGGCAAAAACATATCTGCACCTACCTCTAAGACATTATTCTTCAGTCCAGTAGAGTAATCCTGCTTTAAGGATATTGTTTTAAGGATACGTTGCATATTGACTGAAGTTTCTGTAAGCCTTGTTGCGTTTTGATGTGAGATAATTTAATTTTTGTTTTCTGATGAACGAATTTTTTCCTCACTTTTGCCTTTTCTTTTTTTCTTTTTTTTTTTTTCCCTCCCCAGGCTTCCTTAAGCCAGACTTAATATTGATAAAATGAAAAAGTTTAAGAGAAGACTTTCCTTAACCTTGCGTGGAAGCCAGACCATTGATGAATCGCTGTCTGAGCTAGCAGAACAAATGACAATTGAAGAAAATAGCAGCAAAGATAACGGTAAGCTTGCCTTTCGCTTTCCAGAAAATGCAAGAATTTTGACAGGCCCCACTCAAGTGGGTGCTGTTGGGTTTTATTGCAGTTTTCACAATTGCATGGACTTCCTCACTAATCTGTTCTTTTTGATTTATCTTACATCTGACTACCCTAATTTTTTTAACAGGTTGATATGTTGTCACATACTGGTTTGGTTTGCTTTGCTTTGATATTAAACTGTTATGCAGCTATTTGTCAAAAGCTACCTAAATGGATACTTTTATGTGGTGTGCAGCAAGGATCATAGATAACAAACCCGTTATTGTATAAATTCAGTGGGTCTCACATTAACTTCATATGGCTTCAAATAATTTTTTTCCAAATATCATTGTTTCATAATATAATTGGTAGTAATTGCTTAAGTATTAGAATTAAAACCATATACTTTATCACTGGTGATACAGTGCACTAGTCTGAGAATTCTGTCACCCCTTCATGTCTCTGAGTAGTACTTCTCTTCAGTAATATGAAGGCAGCTAGAAACACTCAGAATAACTAGCTTGTCCATGTTCTTATGCAAGTCTTTGGCTGATCCCATAAATGTACTGGCTGCTATAAGGTTCGCATTAATGAGGATGCTGCTTTTGAATGCAAACCGCAGTAATAATGACTGGAAGAGATTTTGTTGCTTTGTTCTTTTTCCTGGGCTGCAGCTTTTAAGTCATGTTTCATCTTACATGCTGAATAGTGTTGTTTCTTGCTCTGCTGACATCTAAGATTGTCTCAAGTATCAAGTGATCTGAATTGTTTTTTTCCCCACTTCACACCAATAAATGATTCTGAATTTTCCAGTTGAAAACTGACAGGGATGGGAAATTTGAGCAGAAGTAGAGGTTATGGATTTGCCCTGCAGACTTTCAAAACCCCATCCAAAATCTGTTGCATACAAAACAAAGCTATTAATATTTTTCATTTTTACCCTTAAACCTGGTATATTCATTGCTTTTGTCCTGTCTGGAAAAATGTTTATTACAACTTTTATGTGTTGGTACAGCAAGTCTACTCAAACAATAATTGTAGCACTGATGTAAGTACTTTATGAGACTCTGAGCAGTTGTCCCACATAGTTTCACCTGTATTAGCCTTTGTTACTGATTCATATTTTATTCAGACCTGTATATACTTCTGATGGATTGATTTAATTATGCAAATAAGTGGTAAGAATATTATTTTCATGTTGGGAAATAAGCATAAAAAATTGTCACCAGCATCAGTGAATGTAGTGAACTGGGTTACTGAATGGATTCAGTTGAAGACTGGATCCAGGAAGAATAAAAAGATGTTATTTTAAACTGGATCATGTTCTGGGTGCCAGCTTAAAGGGGCAGAGGACACAGTAACTCATTTACAAAAGCATGAACTTACACCATCTTAAACCATGTATGAATCTATTTAAAGTTTATAATATTTACCTGGGAATTATCTCAAACAGGCATACTTAGATGTCTTCTGCATGCTTATCACCAAACTTCGACAAAGTTAACTTCTCAGTAGATGTTTGAAGTGATAACAATACAGTCGAAGAAAATGTTTCTAATTACAGATTCTTTTTTTAGCTTTTGGTACTCCTTTTATTTTGCTTTACATGTTATCTCATTGGCTAAAAGGAAGCTTATATGCTAAAGTTGTGTGATATGGTACATGCTGTGCTTATAACTGCAAAATGTTGTTAATGTCTTAGTAGAGTATCTTTGGATGCTTTGAAGTGTTCTTGATCCTCTTGAAAGAGAAGGATCGTAAATATAAACTGTACTGTTGCTGTGTGTAACCTTTAACTCATTTTATGTAATTCTAAGAAGTTTTACTGACATTTGCTTCCTTTTTCTGATACTCTGGAATGCAGATATTGGTATCTGTCCTATCTCTGATCTTGCAGAGATGAACAGGATACTGCTTTGTGGAGTTTTGTTTTACTTTGTTTTTCCTTTCCAACCGTCCTTTTCTTATAAAGTAGGGTTGGAAAAATGCTTGCTACACCAGCTAGTCCTGCATTTCTAAAGGAAGCTCTAACTTTCCCAAAAGTAGTTTTCAGACAGACCATAGGAATCAGGGTTTGGGCAACAACAATTGCTGGGAAAAAGAGTTGGGAAACAAGTTCTCTCTTTTGGTGAAAGACAGGTTTTGTAGAGAATTTAGCCTGGAAAAAATCCTCCCGTGGACATTATTTAAAAAAATTGCTTAGAGGAGTGCTTGAATGAGGAAGGTTTGTCTCTGCATCCTGTAAAATCAGAGTGCTAAGAAGCCTGTACTGACTTATAGTCAGTACAGGCTGACTGACTCTCGTCAGTCATGAGAGTCATGTGTCCGACTGACTCTCGGACACATAAGCAGATGTAGTCTCTTGAGGAATAGTTTATAAGGTGATAGCTGCATTAAAATCTTGAAAGTGCATGTTCTACTGGGATGGTGCTGATCTCAGAAAGCAGGAGTAACCCTCTCCCTAGTTCTGCTTTTAAGAATAAACAACTCCTTTACCCTGTGGAACGGAGAAACACAAACGTGCCCGGTTCACGGGCTTCGGATCTGTTCTTAAAGGAACTTAAAAAGCAGAGCTTAGTAAATCAAAAGCAAGCAAATATCTTGATCTACAGAGGATCAAAGTCAGGGATACAAACAGTCTTCAGAAAGTGGTTTTTCATATGTGGTTTATTTTCAACCGTTATTACATCATGAACTTGAGAAATGAGAGTTGAAGGGCGTTGCAGCTGTTCTCATGCCGGAAGGCAAGGATAGACCCCGAACACTGAACGCCTTTACAGCAGAATTTTTTCCTATTGTTATTGTCCAGTTTTGTTTTGGTTTGGGTTGTGTTTTTTTCTTCGGAGAGAATCAACTGCCTTGTCTCCTGTCATTCCATTCTGATGGCCGTGTTCACTGAAGGATGTAATTTTATACAAGCTAGCTCTTTTCTTCCTGGAGAACAGCTGTGTTTCTGGATATGAGAGGTTATAGAGGCTACATCCATAGAAACTCCATCTGTGCTGACCAGGGATCCACACTCATCTGACTCTGGTGTTCACGTACGTGTACTGTAAAATCTTTATTACGAAGTTGCTGTTCAGCACTGCAATTCCAGATGTACATCACATGTACACAGTATCAGGAACCTTATCTTAGGGTCACCCTTTTGCAATAACCTGCCTTGGTCGGCCCTCCGGCACACGTTTCCTCTCCCAGAATAATTGCCTCTGATTTCAAGTAACTGCTGATCTGATCCAGAGACCTACCTTGTCATTAGCTCCAGCTTTGAGTAGGTTGTTTGAAGATTTACTTTGACAGAACAGTATTCCTAATGCAGAATAAATTGTCCCATTTGCAGTTCAAAGACATAAAAATAGATACATAACTTTTAATTTCTTTGCTGTGTATTGATACCACTGAATCAGCTAACCTTTTGTATGCAATCTCATTTCATACACAGCCTCCTTCATCGCGTGATGTCAGTGCCATCTCAGTATGCAGCACTCATCCATCAGCAGCAAAACGGGATTAGCGGGGATCAACCCATATTGTTCGACGCAGTAGCACAGGGCTATAGCACTGAATGTAGAATAACCAACAGTTTTGCTTTTGGTTTGGGGTTTTTTGGGAACACCATCAAATTGTTTAGTGAACAGAAAACTATATATAATTAAATCTGCCTTACAAATTATGTTTATCATAATTGGCTTCTGGGTGAGGAAGCATCACAAAATCAGATGCATAAACCATAAAGAAGAGGGACCAGGGAAATGCCTGATACACATCCGAAGCCCTATGAACTGTGGACTGGGTGAAGTATACTTTGGGCTATTCTTGCATCTGAGCACAGAAGATTTTGTGGTCCTTGTTTCAACATATAAAATCAATTAGTTGGATTTTTTGCTTATTTTTCATTCTGTCTTGATTCAAGCACACTAACAACGTGCTGGCTTGGTTTTTTAATTCTAGATTTTTAATATATCTGTTCAGATTAATATTAAAAATCCTAAATGGTAATTTGTAGCCGTTGACAACTAAATTTGCTCCTGAATTTTTTCCTTGCCAGTGACATACTAATGAAATTTAGCTAGAAGTAGCATTCAAATCATGCATATTTAAAGCTCAATTAACTGTAAAATTTATGCAAATACTTTAAATACATACGAATTTGCTCTCTAATGAAAGCAAAAAATGTGGCCTTATTGTCTAATACTATAAAATATGTTACTGTAAGCTCTGGCATGCTTTTAAGAATAATTGCAAGATATGTTAAAAAATACATCTGCAGCTCTTGCCTTAATATATAAGTAACTTAGCCATTCTATATTGCCAGTGTTTATTTTTCTGTATAGACATATGCACATATACATACTAAACCAAAACAAGTCGGGTTCTGATAGAAATGGCTTCATGAATTTGTAGACTAATATTTATATCCATTTGGTCTGCTTTAGCACAGTGATGTGATCATAGGATCCAGTCTCACAAACACTTGCATAATTTTTTTGTAATTTTACAGGTGTGAGTAATAATGGAAGGATCAGCTACAGTAAAGTGCGTAAGTGTTTTTTAGGTTTAAGGCCTTTAATGACTAGATACTACTCTGCTAAGAGGAATGAATGTATAAATTTGACACATTGCAGTACTGTCTCAGAATATCCAAATGTCTTTGTAGTTGTAGTCATTTCATTTCATCTTCAGTACAGCTGAGAAACTCCCATTCCATCTGCCACGTGTGATTCCTTGAGTATGGAAAGAAAACAGTGTGTTGCAACATATTTCCAAGATGTTCTTGAATTGAAAATATGAACAGAGGAGTACTTACTGGTAATAAATCAATACAATTCTCTGTTGATACCAGAGGAAAGTATCAATACAAAAATACCAAGGGGAGGTGGGGAGAAATCACCAAAAGTGCTAGAGCTCATACTGGAGCTACTGATTACTGCAAATAACTGGCAGGTGTCACAGCTACATACTGAACCTTGTACTTGCCCCTTAAACCATACTGATGGATGTTTTTATTATAGTCTGTATGTACCCTGCTCTGCTGTGTCATACATCAGTTTTTGTTATTACTGTTCAGTATGGTTTCTCCATCCCACGTACGCTGCACAACATAGTGTTCTTTCTTCCTTTCTGTTTTAATTTGCTTCTTCCCACAAAACCTGGAGGTTCTATTCATGTGTGGAAGTGGTTATAAAGTCAAATGAGCATGAAAATTCAGTGCCTGAAAGCATGCTGCAGAGACCTATAGTCTTGGGATGGGGTGGGGGCAGTTGCCAACTCGTGTTTTCCTTCACAAGCAGAATGCAGCTTTGGCAGGAGAACATGGTGCTTAGATGCAGATGTGGACTCTGTAAATACACCATATTTCTGCTGCTGTAAGCTTACTGATGGATGTGCAGAGATTGGTTCTCAGATGGCATTCAGATGGATTTTTTTAAATACAGAATAGGAAAACAGACATAACTCACCAACACAGCTGTTGTAAGTAGGGCAAAAAGGAGCCAGTTCCTCTGTTTCCTGACCTGGTTGGTATTGTGACCTCAGAGATATTTGTGTTGGGAGGTACGGGGTAGTTGTGTATACAAGGCAAGGTTAGACGCCAGGGATATTTGTATCTTGGCGACGATGCTGACTCACATCGATTTTAAATTGTACCTGAGAGACTGTTCTGAAGGATTTGGTGTAGTGTGATGCCTTCTGGAGTTAGGCTTTTTAAAAGGAAGATTTAGCAACTGGTGGTGTGTCATGCATAAATGATAAGAGGTACAGGACTACCATGCCTGTGTTCAGTACGTGTTCTGATGACCAGAAGTTACCACAGACTTCTACAAGGACAAGTGCAAGGTCCCGCACATGGGTCGGCGCAATCCAAAGCACAAGTACAGGCTGGTCTCAGAACGGATCGAGAGCAGCCCTGAGGAGATTGACTTGGGGATAATCGTGGATGAAAAGCTGGACATGAGCGGGCAGTGTACGCTGGCAGTCCAGAAAGCCAACCATATCCTGGGCTGTATCAGGAAAAGCGTGGCCAGCAGGTCGAGGGAGGGGATTTTCCCCCTCTACTCTGCTCTTGTGAGACCCCACCTGGAGTGCTGCGTCCAGCTGTGGAGCCCTCAACATCAGCAGGGTATTGACTGGTTGGAGCGAGTCCAGAGGAGGCCACGAAGATGCTCAGAGGGCTGGAGCACCTCTGCCATGGGGACAGGCTGAGAGAGTTGGGCTTGTTCAGCCTGGAGAAGAGAAGGCTCCGGGGAGACCTTATAGCACCTTCCAGTACCTGAAGGGGCTACAAGGAAGCTGGGGGGGGACTTTTTACAAGGGCCTGTAGTGACAGGACAAGGGGTAATGAGTTTAAATTGAAAGTGGAGAGGTTTAGATTGGATATCAGGAAGAAACTGTTCCCACAGGGGGTGGTGAGGCACTGGAACAGGTTGCCCAGAGAAGCTGTGGATGCCCCATCCCTGGAAGTGTCCAAGGCCAGGCTGGATGTGGCTTTGAGCAACCTGGTCTAGTGGAAGGTGTCTCTGCCCATGGCAGGGGGGTTGGAACTGGATGATCTTTGAGGTCCCTTCCAACCTAAACCATTTTGTGATGATTCTATGAAAAGTACTGTCTTGAGAATTATCTTTTCAATAGTAGAAAATACATAAAACTGAAGGGCAGAGTTTTGGCTTTGAATATTTTTCATTTGATTTGTGATCCTCTTTGCCTCAGTACCTAGACTGAAGGCAAAAACTTAACTGTATGTGAAGTCACTCTCAAAAGGCTTCTGCGGTGTTTTTCAGATGTCTTGATCTCATTTTTTGCATTGTGTATGATCTCTTGTGTTTGTAGTTTAAACAGACTCCTTGGAAAAATTTCTGTCCTTTTTGTCCCAAATTGAAGGGGAAAAAAAGGTTGACAGGATGTTACAGTGCCTTTTAAAAACAGTACTTGATTTTTGGGAGAAATTTGAAGGCTCTGTTTCTTTAGGTTTCTGTTGCAACATTTCTTCAAAGGGGCTACCAATATTTTTTGCCCTTTGTCTTCCAAGTGAAGAATGTTTGCTCTACACATGACTGCTGTAATCAAATGGATTGATTTTGAGCAATGGGAGGAATCCCTTGAGGTTCTGCCAAGTTTTTAATATTGTAATAGGTTCCATCTTATTATTTAATGAATAAATAGAGTTTTAAGTGGTTTTGAGTGATTGCACTGTTTTTAGAGTGACTTAATATTTTCCTGGTAATGGAGTCCAAGGAAACAGCCCTATAAAATAATGTATAAATATACAGTATTTTATACAATGCTGCTCATGCAGCTCCCTGAGAGCATAGATAAAGGAAACATATAGATGCTTCAGGTTATTTAAATATTTTTTTTTTCTATGGGAGCCATCACCTGCAATCAACTAATTTTACTGAATAGGTCTGACAGCCTTAAAGCACTGTAATTAAATATTGTATAGTGCAGCATACCAGCTCAAAAATGTCAGAAATTCACATGCTTAGATTCCAGGATTTCTGAAGAAATAAAGGAATTTTTGATAATAGCTTCTTCATGAAAACAGTTTTTTCAAAATATTATATACTGCAAGTCAAAAAAAACCCAAACCAGTCTTAATGCCAATAGACATGTAAAAATTGAGTAATTATTAATAGAGCATATATTAAGGTTAGTTAAGTGAACATGTAGTAGATGATGACAAAATATGATTGTTACATGACTAGCATTTAAGACAGTTTATAAATAATTTTAAAAGGTTAACATGGTGGATCACAAGCTTCATGAATGCGGGGCTGTTTAGAGAATGCATATTTAAAAAATGTAAAGTTTTGACATTTCCCAATTCTTTATCAAAACGGAAAAGAAAAAAAAACCCAAAAACAAACCTTGGGAGTTTTCTGGATCAAGGTGAGGTCAAGGTGGGTGGAAAAGAAACTGTGTAGAGTCCTTTCCTATAAAACCCAGTGGCTGATTCTCGGGGCGTTCAGTGTAATGTTGTAGTTGAGCCAGTCCAAAGTCAAGCTGCAGCTAAAAGTGGTGAGTGAGGTTCTGCCTCCACTCTTCTGTCACTGCCCGTGCTCTGTGTGCCCTGTGATGATCTAGTTCAAAAACCTAAATCGAAATTACACTTCTTTTTTGCTGGAGGAGGACCTTGAGCCACCTTTTTGGTAGCAGCAGGCTTGCTGTTGCACAAAAGTTCATCCTTACTTAGAATGTGGAGCATGCCTGGGATCAGTCCCAATTATATATCCAAATCAGAGACTGTAAATGCTAGGTCTGTGCTATCTGTCTTTGATTAGAAAGAAACCTCCTCCTGTGTACTTCATTTGTATGAGATTAAAGTATATATTAATGTATTTGTATGGTTTCCACGTCCGGAATAGATAGTGGTTATTGAATAATACATTTTCTTGCAGACTTACTCAGCTTTATCAGAGATGCTTGATTTAAGGGAAAGTGTCACCATGTATGACAGGTGAATTTGATTCTTTATTTAAACTAGCTGAAGCAAATACCATTCCAAAATTTAGGCAGTGAAATCTGAAAGCCAGCTTGTTCTTTTTGTCACATAATGGAAATACTCATGGGACAGAAAAAGAGATAGTTGAATATGTGGTATTAGATATTCATAAAGTGTGTTTTAAAATGCATTTACATTCTGAATGAAAACACTTTCTTTAATCCACCAGTTGACTGACGTGTGACAGTATGTCAGTTGCTGGGGCCTTGCATGGAAATGCCCGGCAATACTGCAGGGTCTCTGGAACTCAGATTAAGTAAATCCAGTTAAGTAAATCCAACACAGGGAAGAAAGTGGTAGTGTCACTCTTTGTTAAGATGGATGGACAAGGAAAAGAAACATTGGAGATTTATTGAAAAATTGTTCAACTTGGGAGTAATTTCAGGTCAGGGTTTGTGGTTAATTTAAATTGCAGTTAAAGGAAAAAGAGGAGACATCTTTATAACCTCATAAAATAGTTGGTTTTAACTAATTCCTCAGACAAGCTTCTTGGTTATGTGCCCTATTGTTCTACCAGAGTTTGGCAGTTCTCATAATGATGAAATAAAAGAATCAGTTCCACTTATGTTCAAGCATAAATTTCTGTCACTTCACAACTGAAAGATTTCAGCATCTCATTTGAGTTATGTTCTGTTCGTGTATGTTTGTTAGTATTGGTGTTGGCATTATTTCAAACTTAGCAGAGCACTGGTACCTTACTGGGTATTGTATTTTCTTAAAATATATGTATGTATTCTAAAACAGATCAACAGCATGGTCTACAAACTCTTACAACATTAGTGAGCCCAGCTGGTGCTATTTTAAACAGTATTTTCTTTGAGAGGTACTGTTGTAGTTACTTTGCATTATGCCAGTAATAACAGAAGTTTGAATGATAGGATGCAAAAAACCACAAGAAATTGATCCAAACGAAATAAACCAGCAGCTCAGCATTTGCCAAGCTCCAAAGTCAAGTAATAACAACAGTGCAGTCAACATTGCATTGCTCAATTTTAAACCTTGCTGAGGATGCACACTTAGCAAGATGACATGGATGTGGCATCAAAAAACTGTGTGTGTGTGTATTTGTGTATGTGTGTACATATATAAAATTGAAAAAAGAAAAAGCAGGGCACGTTCATATTTCAAGAAGCATTCAGGGGCATTGAAAAGAAAACCACGCGTTCATCCTGTACACCAGTATAATATTTCTAAATATTCTCATTCAGAATGTTTCTGTTCACTTTTCTCACGTTTAAAGACTAGATTTACGTGACATCTTAGCAGGTTTCATAATAAATTTAAGAATTGGGCTGACATTCCTAGGAAGATGAGTGAAAAGGTGAGTGAAAGATGAAGTGTTTTGTAGCCAAATTAGGATAATGTAACAACCACCAACCAAATGCAGTTAATACAGAACCACTCAGAAGTCACACCTTCAGCTTGCTTTTGCATTTACAAATGTTTGAGCTTGGAATTACAGACTCTGTAGAGCAGAGCAAGGAAAGGAGGGCTGCAGAGAAATAATTCCTAAGGTGGTTGCTGAAATGGTGGTGCCGGCATGAGGCAACGCGAGCGAACTGCGCAGGTGCTGCAGGCGCCTTGCGGTGTAAGGACGGCTGGAGTTCTGCCTGGCTGCTCTCCTGTTTCTCAGGATGGCATTTAAGGGCGAGTTGAAGATCAGAGCCCAAAATATAACTATTTCCCCAGAGTACTGCACCAGTTTCTAGTTGAGAGACTTCCTGACCTAGGTACGTCCGTGTGCAGTTAGTAACCCTGAGCAGATTGCTTGTTCGGTCTCCCCTTGAGTCTAGTGAACTTCTGATGGTCTCAGCATCCTGTGGCGAGGAGTTTCCACAGGCTGGGTGGTGAGGAGAGCCGCTTCCGTGCACCACATGCAGCCTGCCACGGTTGGCTTTTTCAGTGGCCTTCGCTCTTGTGCCGGAGGAGCCGGTGGATGCAGCTGATGTCCAGCTGTCCTCCTCAGCCCCCCTACAAGTCTGTGGGGTGTGTCATACTTCTGCGGCTTTAATCTGTTGGAGAGAGGAGAAACAGAACGGTGCATGATATTCAAAATGCAGTTGATTTATGTACTTACCTAGTGATTTTCTGGTGGTTTTCTACTTCCCTCTTAAGTTCTATCAGTCGTTTTGGCTGTGGCCGAATATTAAACCAACAGCACCATGAAAATACCTACTGTGGTACCAGAAACACCTCCATCATGTCAGCTGAGCCTTTAAATTACTGAGTTATAGTTACCAAGTAGAGTGACACTAACAGAAGGAATGCTTGTGAGTTTTAGGTAGGGGAAACTTCTATTTTTAAAGACAAACCAGACCTATAATCACAGAGATAAAATTATAAGCAGTAGTTTATAGATGTAGGTAGTAAAGGCATTTAGCTTTTACAGTTTTGATTCATGTTATTCAGAGACGCAGCAGTTGCATTAAATTCACACCTTAAAACCTGCAGCATTACCCTTTAAATGCACTGATTCAACATATTAATAATACTGTAAAAAAATGAATTCTTTAAATGATTTAAATGAAATTGTAACCTTGAAAGAATTACTTGGGGTTCTTCAGACAGAGGGAGTTAAATGCTTTTTTTTTTTTTCCAAGTATTTTCGAAATTTGAAATTTGCACAAAAATAATAATAAACAGTCTGGTAAATTCATTTCCAGCAAGAGTTTGCTTGATGATTTTAAGTATTTGTTTCAGGTTTTTGCGATTATTGTCACGTTTGCATGGAGAAAGCAGCACATGATGTGAACATTTCTTTAAAGGTTTCTAGCATACAACAATGCAAACATAACTGTATGTAAAAAAAAATACCCTTCCATACCATAGTTCTGTATGTTATACCATCATACAATGCCATGTGATCCCTCCATTTTGTAAACTAATGTGTACTAGGATTAAAAAAAAAAAAGTACTGTTAATACTTCTCTCAGTCAGAAGTATACTAGTAATCTGAGAGGTTTTGTAACCTTCATTTCATTGTCTGTAGGTAGTTATGCCTGTCCTACTCCATGACCTAGATTATTCTTGCTAAATTTTATAATGGGCTCCATAATTTAGGGCAGTACTTACGACAGTGCAGGAAGGTAATAATTGTCTATGATGGCAAAATTTATTTTTATATAATTGGATCTTATTATGTCAACCATTTGTCTTTGATTTTTATCTAAAATTTTTGTTTACTTATTAATGTTATCTGTGTTTATCCCTATATTTGAGCCGAACTTTTCATATGTTAGGATGTCTTACGAATTTTGTTTTAAACCCTGAATATGTGCAAACCTACCAGTGTCATGAGGAAAAGAATTTTTTACTTTGATGCAGAATTTGCATTTTGGTGTTCGAGACGGTAATCTTGCCATGGGAGATAGATGGCAAGCAGCAGTCTGTCCCAGCACTTTGCTCAGGGTTTAGCTTACCCTCCAAAGCATAAGGCTGTTAGCACAAGTGACAGGGCTAAGAAACATTTGAGTGATTTCTAGCAGTACATTTCCATACTAACAAAAAAAAAATCTGAGAACTTTCTTCCTAGGTTTATTATTCGGACTTTAAAACAAAAGAAAGAAAACTGAGGGACTTCTGCTTTGCTTGGTGTAGCAGTGCTTGGTCAAAGGGAGGAGAGTTTTGTTTCCTAGAGTTCATAAAACTTTAGTTTTAGAAACAATTAAAATGAAATAGAATTACACGCTTAATATATAATTTATTGCTTATATAAGGAATGCAGATGAAGTAGTAACTTTAAAATTATGCAGCCTTGCCACTAAATCCCACCAGGCAGCATAGCTATAACCAATGATGGCTGTCTCAACAGAACAAACTGTGTACTCGTCAGGTGTTTGGATTGTCAGCATTACCATTCATTTGTTCGGCACTGTGTGGAAACTCAGTGTGAGCTTTTTAGTCTAGAAGGTGGATCGAATTCAAACCAAAGATGAGTAAGAAAGTTAGGAAGCAAATTTTAATGTATAGAAGGTAAAAGCAGTAGTTGTGCTGTATGTGAACTTAGGTTTACTGTCATGTGGAAGTAGTAATAGATTTTACTCAAAAACCGATGAGGGATTTGCTGCCTGCTGCCCTAGGATAAACCTGTTGTCAGAGGCACACAACAAGGAAGCTGATACCACTCTTAGATGAAAAGGGATGATGCAGTGTATTAGAATCAGAAATAAGGATTTGGGACAGAGATGTGCAGAGTTTTGAAGCTGAAGATGCTGATCATCCTTCATGAACATATACATGGATGTACAGTGTGTTTTTCCTCGTGTTCACCCACTTCGTAGCTCTATTTATGAGGGATACAAATGGAAAGATGCAGGCAGGTTCCTATCAGTGCTGACGTATCCTTTCACGTTCTGTTTTCTACCTAAAGCAGTTTTTTCTTTTATTTTTTTCTGCAGCAGCTGAGTTAGTGACTTTTTTCCCCTTACTATATTATTCATGTTTATGTGCAAAAATTCCTTGCATAATTATTTTTTAAAGTCCATGGCCGATCCTTGGGTATTTCTGTCTGTACTTCAGACCAATCATCATAATATATCCAAAAGGTTTTTGTACATGTGCAGAGGGAAGGGATTCCCTTCAGCATCCTGTTTTCCTTGGTTTATTAGGTATTTGTTGCTGTTACTTTCCTTCACCACTGAAATTCTGCTTTCCATAAAATAACTTATCCTAGCTATAATGTTCTTATCTTACTTTGGAAGGGAAAGGAAGATTTTTGGGGTCCCTGTAAATGAGAATGTAAGTTGGGGTGATGAAATCCCATATGGCTCCCTCTCCCGGTAGGTGTGCATGAAGCTTTGAGCACAGCCTGGCTGCATTACACCCTTGGGAGGAAGGGTGTAATTAATTAATTAATTTCTTGTATTAATTTCTTGTATTAATTACTTCTTCAGTGGTTCTGATAAGTCCAGTTTTGTGACATTCAACAAAAGCTGACGTCTATTATGCTTCTTGTTGGGGTAAAAAAAAAAAAAATCCTCTTTGGTTTTAGAACTAGATGCTTCTAGTACCATGGCAATCCTGGAGTCATAGTTCACATGTGCAGAGTCGGGTTTGCTGAGAGAACACGAACACTCAATTTCTGTGCACATTTGTATATAAGATTTATAAATTTCTAATGTTTCTCTTTTAGAAAGTGTTTATCAATAATAATTTAAAAAAAAATCTTACAGCCTGGGGTTTGAGTCTAAGTACACTTAACGGTTTGAGACACAGTCCAACAGAAAGCCAGATAACTCCTTGAATACTTAACTCTTCTGATATCCTGTAAGTTAATAATCATAGATATGGCATGACAGCTCTGGTGGGTACAGACAGGTATTTTTCCTTCTAAGACTTGTATTAGCGAGGCTTGCTACTAGTGACCCTCGAGAATTTTGAGAGGGAGGCTATTTCTAAAGGCTTGCGGTTGCATTTGCTCATCATGTGAGTTGGTCTGACATCTGTTCTGGTTAAATTATGATAAAGATAAAACAGTATGCAGTAAGACAAATGGCTAATTCAAAAGAAAAGAAATATGCCAATATTAAAAGCTATGTTCTGGTTTTATTCACATTTTCAGACTGTATTTTCAGGTCATTTACTGATCCAAGCAGCAGAGTGACAGAATATAATAAAATGAAATATGGGTAATATTTAATGCCATGTTTTGTATTAATTGATTAATAGAGAAATGGCAGTACTAGTATAGTCTGCTGTTAGTATGAAAGAGAATCTTACCAGAATGGTGATTTCCTGTCTAGTAACTGTTTTTTTTTTCTTTTTCTTTTCTTTTTTTTTTTCCCCCCTTCTGGCATGTTCCTGACACTCCTACTTGCTTGCGGGAATGAATATTTTGATCCTTGTGAATTGTAGAGCCTATTGTGAAGAATGGCAGGCCTCCAACGTCTCACAGCATGCACTCATTTCTCCACCAATACACAGGATCTTTCAAGAAGCCCCCTTTACGGAGACCTCATAGCGTCATAGGGGGCAGCCTCGGCTCTTTCATGGCAATGCCCAGAAATGGGAGCAGATTAGGTAATTTATTACATTGTTTGTTTAAATTCAGTTTTCTGTGAAGAATAATGTCTGTATTAATTCTTAGCAAGAGATGATGTTATTCTAATGCTTTAATAAATCTCTGGGAATGAGTAGTCTTTTTCTAGGGTTGTTAGAGATACTTGGTTTTAAGGTACTGAATGTCTCTTATGATTTTCAGGAAGAAAGCAATTACAAGACCACACAGAAATCACCCGTAAATTGTTGACAAGTGTGAAGTTGCAAATGTTACAAAATATTCTTTTTTAATACTTTGCAAGAAACCTCTGTGTCCATCTCAGTTAAGCATTGGTGAGCACAACAATAAATGGACTATGATAAAAAGAGAGGATAATCGTCCTATATGTGGAATTTAAAAGAAAACTGGTATATTAATTAGAGTTGTCAGTATTATAAGAAAAAATTAGCTTTTTTCAGTGATATGTTAAAGCCACTCAACTATAATTATCTTTTTGTTGTGGTCACAAGCTATATTTGAGGTTCTGTGGGCCAAATAAGTTAACGAGAAGAAAAACCCTTTTGTTCAAGTAATGTGTCATGTTGCTGCCTCCAGTCAGCATTAATGTTTTACCCTGCTTTTATGTTATTTTAAATTATGCTTAATTAATTGATACCAGAAAATGAGAGCAAGTCACAGTTTAATTACAATGTTATGAATTTTTCAATCTTCTGCCCTCATTTAGAAGCATGTGATAACCTGATCTCCTTCAAGATTAAGCTATGAGTCTTTAAGATAATAGTCAAACCACTGATGTCCTTCTCTGCTGTAATATCACTCATGATGTTCAAAAACTTGCCTTTTTATTGTTTGTGCTACCGTTGAGACTGAAAAAAGAATTCTCACCCCTTGAATGGACTCTAGCAGCTGTTATCACAGAAGAAAACATGTTTTAATGTGCACATTTTGACTGCTCTAGCAATTCCTGATTTCACTCAAGTCCTATACACATTTTTTTTTTTTCTTTTTTTCCTAGCCAGGCTTTGCTTAAGTTGCCAAGAATCTTATCAAGAGAAAAGTTGAAAATAAAACTGTGTGCTTAAAATATCTGGTTGGCAATATTTATTCTTTTATGGATTATTTGTCAAGTCAGCTGTTTGTAAACTGTGTTCAGGAACAGCAGAGATGTATACTTCCCTACTCTTGGGTTTGCGTGTTGCCTTTAGAAGTATTCTACAGTATTTTTAAAAGTAAATTTACCAATAACTTACCTCTTCTTCAGATTTTCACTATGAACATTGAATCAGCTTTGCAAAAGGAAAATTAGCAAAGTTTTTTGTTCTTTAAGTGTTTTTCCAGTTTTCTCAGTTTTATTTTTTACCTGAGAAAAACACTAATACGTAAGCATTGCAGAAAAATGCTAATAGTTTTATTTTTCTCAGGTGATCAAGTGTTTACATAGCACACACAATTTTAATATGTTAGTCTGTAGAAGTGTTACAATAACAGGTTTTAAATAGCTACCTATTCCTGTAGAATTTGTAATGTGGAATAGATATACTGAGTATATGCACTTATGTGTGAAACACCTCTTCTTTGGATGCAGTGATGCCACTGATGATGCCTTTTTTTTTTTTACTCTTTTGATGAAAATCTAAGCTACTTCTACAGATAACACAAGTACAAGCACATGCAAGCATAATTGCTAATGGTCTTTCTACTTCTCCTTCAAATCTTACCTCCTTTTGTTCCTGCCATATGAGAGTGGTTATTACTCAGCAGGATACTGAGGTTTTCTCAGTTGGGTAATGACATCAGAAATGAAACAGTCAAATAGTCCACACTACATGAAACTTTTTACTTTCTTTGCTTTTTTTATTCATCCTCTTTTCTTTCCACCTTTTCCTCCATTCAAAAGGTGGAAAAATGCTATCAGAGAGGTATCCTTGAAATATCACAAATAATAGCAATTACAAAATGGCTATTTGGTTAAAAACAGATTAAACCAAGACCTTTCATGGGTGCATCTTCCACCTGCTTGCTTTTGAATGAGATTGTCAGTATAAAAATAGGTTGAGAAGCCCAGGAGAGTTTTGGAGTTTTGCTTGTATTCTGAGCACTGAACGTGGATTTCTGCTGTTGTGATAACATGTAAAATCCCAAAATATTTTTAAAAGAATTTCTACTTGGAAACATCTGTTAGCTTTAGGTTTTGTAAAATGTTTTGTAAAGACAAACATGCTGAACTGATCTTGAAAAAGTGTGCCTTTGTTTAAAATTTTGTAGTCATATTTAATTTATTACTCAGTTATCATGATGATTTTAAATAATGTAGGTGATTTTCAGGCCAAATTGTGCATCAGCCATGACACTGGTATGGATGAAGGTCTAGCTGAAGATTTTTTTATCTATACAGCTTCCAAAGTCTTGCACCTCCAGAACCATTTAACCACTGCAGGCCATGATGGATTCAGAGTTTATAAACCCTTTTTGGACCTGACCTGGCTGAATGCAGATCCAACTTAATTGTCCTTGTTCCGTACTTCTATTAATGGGAGCACTGGAGAGGAGCCTGGAATATGCAAAGCCAATATGGAGCTGAAGCTAACCTTCCCGGTGAACCTCAGTGGCAGCTGAGGGACAGCTGATCCCTGCTTTTGCCAGTGATGTTCATAGAGTTATGGAAAGGCTTTGTGTCTGTCGTAAATACTGAAATTGAAAGGAATGGTATTTCATTCAGGTTTCATAGATCGCTAATGTTAACAGCAAAGGCAATTTCCCACTACTGCCCTCCTCAATTTGAATTGTTATTAGTGAAACTAACCATAAAGTGTAGCCACTCCATAGGCAAAGTAAGCTTTTGAAAAGTGCACCTTGGAAGGAATCCAAGATGCAAGTCACATGATCATTTTTGTAATCATTTGAAATAAGATGAAAAGATCATGCAGCCTGACTCACTGCTGACTCATTAGTGCATATTATTTTAGCCCACTTGGAGAAGTTCTCGGTTGCTGCACTGTAGGTTCCCTATATGACTTTCTTCTGTGGTGCATTCCCCACAGCTGAAATGAGGACAGCCTTTTCTTTTAAATGTACTTCCATAGTTTTCCTGTTATATTGTAGTCCTGGACAGCTTTTATTGCATGGCCATACTGGATATTTAATTAGATACGTAGAATACATTAAAATAAACATCTGTGTAAGAGAAGGGCTTGGGTATTCAGTGAAAACAATTCAATAAATTATTGAACTCTTAAAACCTCCAAAGACCACGCAAAAGCTGGCTTTGGTGCAGGTGAATTTGCCTATAGAAAAGCTTAGTGAAATTAAGAAATATTTGCATGATTTTCATCATTGCTTAATCAAATATTATCATCATGCACCTGTGTAAAATGATTAAAATGGCTAGGTTAATGCTTTATTCCTGGGTTTATGCTATTGAAATAATGCTCTACTAATTAAATTATTTAAAGTAGGGCTCTACTAATGTCTTTTAAATTCAATAAAATCAAAGGACACCTCTATATTAGATGATAACACGGTCAAGGGTTTTTTTCCAAAAGCTTAAAAGTATCCATATTTAGAATATAATTAAAACATCTGGAAACTCTTAGTTAGGAGCAGTTGGGTATTTAGTCTATTGGAAAATCAGACATGTGCTTAATGAAAGATTTCTGGGTGCTACAGCCGGTATCCTGCTTAAACCCTTTGGTTATGGGTATGTAGCTTATGCAGACTTAACGGAATTAATCATATCACAGCAGTATTCAAAATAGACTGACCATCATCTTATTTAAGTCTGAAATACTACATTTTTAGAGTTGAGTGGTACAGACCCACTTTGTTGTTACGTTCCTGATTTATGAAGAACAGAATCTCCTTACAGCTATGTTATCTGCTCCAAATATATCGGTTTGTGTTACTACTCCTTGAAATAGTCCTTAGTTGTGTATTTTTGCATAGATGGTGTTTGTGGTAGAAGTGTCTTTGTCAACTAGGAAGCTCTTTGTAGTTCTGAGCGTTGATTTTCAAAGTGTCGGTGTTTTAATAGTAATTTCATAATACATAGGCTTTTGTGAATTGAACATTGTGTTTTAAGATGAAAAATATGACAGTGTCAATCACATGATGACTTCAGTAAGTGTCAGTCTTTTTTTAAAAAAGAAATTATGTAATTGCTCCACATCTTAAAATACAATACTTTATTCATTTTGTCAGTCTTATTTTGTGAGCATGCCCAGATAACTGTCTCTTGTCTAGCTTCTCTAAAGAAAATACACTTTGGGTCCCAATCAATGGGCTTGTACTAACATGAGGATAAATTGGGGAACAATTGTTAGTAGCTGTTGCACTTCATTTTGCAAACAGAATCTTGAGAACTTTAACTGCTAAAATGGTTTACATGACCTCTCCGAAAAGTTTTTTAGAAGAGAATCCTTATTAAAGAACTGATATGGTGAATGTGCTCTTTACCAGTTGCAGTAATGCTGGCATAACAGCTTTGCTGCAAGTAGTGTTTTCAATAATGCTTTTATATGACTAAAAATAATGGCCTACAGTTTGTTAGCTTTTAAAAAGACAGCTATCAAGTCACTACAGAGAATAAGAGAGATTTCTTAGAGACTTGGCAAAAGAGAGTCACATTTTGTCTGCTTAGCTTAAGGTTAGGGCTGATACTTAGGAGACACTTTCTGAAAATCTTTTCCTCTGCTTCAAACTACCATGCCTTTAGAACCACAAGTATTTACCTTGTTTGAAACCAGAAGTTTGCTTCTCATTATGCAAGGAGTGCAGCTTATTTTCTTCGCATTCAGTCCATATCTGAGCATGACTTGCAGGAAAAAATCTGATGCAGTGTGGATTTTTAATCAAAATCCAACTTAGGTCTGCGTTACTGCTAGAAAGTTTGCTTTGTGCATGAGATATGCATGCTTAGTTTGTGTGTTTAATTACAGGGCTTCGAGTTAAAATACAGTACCTTAAGAGTTAATTTTCTTATATCCATTCTGTTTTCTGTAAAAGGAAATTCTTTGTACTGTGGAGGAATTTGATCGTTTGAAGTCTACATGATTCTATGTGAACCCAACTAGACAAACATTTTTGAAGATGTGCTGATAACCAGACATTGGCCTAAAGGCTTTTTTTTCTAGAAAGTCCAGCCTTCTCACTCATTGGTAGCGATAAAACTTGTGTTCTCTCTCTCTCTCTCTCTCTCTCTTTTTTTTTTTTTCCTAATTGCTGTAATGCTGTGCAAATGTTAAATATTTTCAGGTAGGTTGGTGGTAAGGCTGAATTGAGCTTTTTGTGTTTTGCTAATATTAGCATTTTTTAGGACTCGAGTTCTGAGATTTTTAGTTACTCTTCAAGTTCTCTCTTATCCTGTACAAGATCATGCTTAATACCAAGGATCAGGAGGGGGCAGGAAATTGGTGCTTTTGAAGCACCTCCTTTATATGTGTAAGTATTTAATCTCTGTAGTAATTTGGAGTTCAAATATTTCAGAGGTGATGATGGAGCATTACTCACAGTCAATTGCTTGTATGACCAATTTCCCACTGGGTGTCCTTGTGCAAGTCATTTGGCTCTTTATGCTGTTAATGGGACCACCTTAAACGTCACTCATTATGGTGTTTGCCTTCCAAAGTCTGGAAGATCCTGTGGTGCTTAAAAGTAAGGTAGATGTGTATACAGTAGGTTATGTCCCCTCCCTCCACACAGGCACACCAGTGGTTTTTATATCTTAGGTTTCCATATTTAGCATTTCTGAAAATAATGCCTATACCTCTCAGGTTTTTTTAAGTTTTCTGAAGGTGGCTGACATCAGGTAGTCTGATCTGAGTATTTTAAATATTCTCAGTAATGTTTTATGTCCAAGGGCAGCAAAAAGAAAAGAGGTAGTGTGAGGGAGTTTGGGAACTGAAGCCATGAGGGGAAGGTGGCTTATAGGAATTAAAATTGGGATCGGACTGTCTGTGTCTTGTTTTGGAAAATTGAGTTCTGCTGCAAACCAAGTAAGAAAAAAAATGAGAAAGTTTGTGTAGGAGTCCTGTAAAGTAATCCTGTTCATTTTGTGATTCCTTATATGAGAAGTATATCAAGATGACTATGACTGGATGGTCATGACATAAATATTTCTTTGACATAAAAACCAATGCACAGTAATGATACAGTTGTTTTCCATCTGTACAAGAGAGATGTTTGGTGGAATGCTGATTAACTGTTTTCAAATCTTCTGGTTCTTTTTAAGATATTGTTCATGAAAATCTGAAAATGGGGTCAGATGGGGAAAGTGACCAAGCTTCTGGAACGTCATCTGATGAAGTTCAGTCTCCCACAGGAGTTTGTCTCAGAAACCGGATACACAGACGAATCTCAATGGAGGTAATTCACTTTTCATATAAGGGTCCTTCATACTGACAAGAGAGTTGCGGGTTGCTTTACTCTTCATTCTAACTGGTTGTCTTCTCAATTAATTATTCTGACATGGATTTCATGCAGAGAGCGTTATTTTAATATTACTTAAATTTCTGTCTCTGTCACACAGAAATCATATGCTTATCTTGTACTGTTTATTAACTGTTAATTTTGAAAAGCAAGTATGTTTTGAAACTTAGTTTTTTTGGAAGAATTTGTTAAGTGTAGCATTATGACATGTAGCACTGGAATATCTTTCCATCACATTCTGTGCAATTCACTGAGTATATTCAAGAGGTTAGTGTTCAGACATGCTTTACTTGAGACTTTTCTAATCTTTGTGAAACTAATGCTACAGCAGCAATGGTCCTGACTGCTTCAGCCTTTCCCTGTCTTCCTGTTTTGTAATGAACGGAACTTTACAGGATGATAAACAAAAGGAGGAAAAGTACCTTATGAATAACTGCACATAATTTCCTTTATTTATGAGTCTCATTATGAATACTAGCCACCCTTGTGCTTGCTTTGTTGTCATTTCCCTTGGTGAAGAAAAACAGAACACTTCCCTGTTTCCTGAGTGTATAAAAGTTACAATTATAAAGATGCCTTTGTTACAGAAGCATGTAAAATTTTGTAGTTGCTGCCTTATAGCATACATACCAACATGCATAGTTTGTAAGATTTTAAGTCTCCATTCAAAGCCTGATACCAAATACAGGAGTGGGGAAACAGATCTGGATAAGTTACAGTAGGGTGCACATGCCAAATTTTTTTTTTATTTGTGAGGCGTTCTGTTATGCTTGGAATTCCAAGACTCCAAGCATGTAATGCTGGTATGATTCCAAGAACTTGTGAATTAGCTGTATTAATTCTTTACATAATTTCTAGCACCAGGGGGGATTTTGTTTTCAAATTCCTAAATTTGTATGTTGATCTCAGGTTTGATCTAAAGACTGTTAAAAAATTTACTTGGGAGAACTAAGGTATTGGTTTATGCAGGAAGCTTAAATTTAGAAAAAAGTTACTGTGAAAACTGGCACATCAAAATGTATGCTGGAGAAATTAAAAATCAAGGAAATGATTTAAAAGGATTTTTTACTTTTTGCTCATTGTCTGTTTCCTCTGCATTTTGAAATGTGCGCTTTATTTTCCTTATTTATTTCCTGTTATAGTGATATATAATGAAATTAACAAACTGAAATGCAAATGTGTCAAGTCTTCTCGAGCAAGCTGAGAACCATTAATGGATTCTCTTTAGATTAGGATCCAAGAAACTAAAAGAAATTACAAAAGGACTCAGGAATTGTCATTAAAAGTTCAGGAAATTTTTGTGTAATTTTTCAGAAGGCATCAAATAAAAGCATCTTTTCATTGGCCTCTTTAATTGTGAAACAATTCTAATAATATGGCTTAAGAGATTTTGGGAAGCTTTTACTTAAATTTTGTTTATCCAATGCTAATTTGCTCTTTTTTTTTTCCCCAAATTCCAAATGCCTCTTGCTGATTGTTGAAATTAATGTTATTTCTTCATTGACTGGGTCAGTGAATGTAAGCACTAATTTTTTGGCAGTTATTCTTGTATATTCTCTGAGAATTGCAATGTTTCCCTCAAATCGCTTCAGTATTGATATGGTGACTTTTCCAACAAGGTTTCAAGCCAGTGTCCATGAGCACGCTCACTTCTGAATTTTAAGAATGCTGTCATTGAGAGATATTTTTGGTCGATTTAAGTTTACTTTGTAGAAGTGCTTTGTAGCATAGTAGGCAGTGTTTTTACCTGTTTGTGTGTACCAGAGTCAAAAAAACCCAACTTGTAACCACCTTTGTGGTTTCGGTTAAAATACCTTTCTAGTCATAATCTTTTCAGCCGACTTTCTCATTTCCTAAGTGAAAAGGCCTTAAGTGATTGCATCGTCTGCCTGTCTTTTCTTCCTCTTGTTTTTCCCGTGGGTCATTTTCTCTCAGTTTTGACAGATGGATAGAAATCTCAGATGCTAATTTTCTATTAATTTCTGTGAAAAAAATCTGTGAAAAGAGATTGTTAATGCATTTACTGCTAGGAAAGATGCAACCTTTATTAAACACCAGAGTATCCACATAAGACTTGAGTCTCAAGATGTACATCCATAGAAAATCAGGTTTTACTGTTTTTGCTGTTTGTGGGGTGGGATCACTTGCTTCCTTGGCTTTTGGGGGAACTGAATAAAGGTCTCCTCTTGTACCAAATTTTGCCTGCATGCCTTGGGTCATTTGTGCCATGGAGATGGCTGGTTCACTAGTAGTAATTTGATTATATAAAGAAAAAAAGACAGTCTTTGTTGTGAAGTTTCTATTATTTCAGTTTTATTTTGCTGGTTTGTGAGGATCTGTCATCTCTAGACACCACTGAGTAGCCTGAGGCCATACTCCCTTTATAGTCATTTAGGATGAGTTACAACTGTATGCTGTACATACAAGTTGGAGTAAATTAGTATGTGTGTGATAGTATGATTTTGCTGTAGTGTGCTGAAGTCATTAGTCACACTTGATATCCATTGTGGAATGTGTTTGATTAAATATACAAAGTTGGATAAACCCAGTAAATCAATATTCATCATTCCTCTGCATTAAGATGAATGTACCTGTCACACTACCACTGTATCCTTTTTTATGCTTAGTTTGGCCCATATTCACTGTATTTGTAATATTTTTGTACATAATTTCTTGTATATGTTTGTTTCTCTCTGCTGAATTGAAAGAAGCCCTGATTTATCAGTTAAAGCTGAAATATTGGAATAGTCCTTTTTACTTGTAAGAATTTAGTGTATATAGCTAAATTTTTCATGCTCAGTTTGAACTTCCTCTAGAATTCTGAAAATTAGCAGCCCATCAAAAAAACCCAACCAGTTTTTTAAAAGTTCTTGCTAAAACATGCGTGTTGTAATCAAAGGGCTAATTACCAATAATGACTATTAGTATTCTTGGGATGTTTTGTACATTAGAATGCACATTTTGATTCTTAGTGTCCATCCCCACTGCAGTGAACCATATAATGAAGCTGCTTTCTCTGTAGTCACTGATTAACACAGAGCTACAAATAGAATTGTAGTGTTGTCGAAGAGCGGACATACCTCTTGTCCAGAGCATATGAAAAACTTTGTTGGGAAAGGAAGCTTGATCTTTCTAAAATTTTCCTGTAAAGGTATCCTGAAAGAGAGAGAACTGCAAAATCGATGAAGGAAATGCACCTAGAAAATGTGTTTGTTAGAGCAGAATCTCCATAGCAACAGAAAGCTGAAATTTTGTAACCTTAAGTTGACATGGTTTAGATAGGAAACAGCCATACTGCGATGTAACCTACATATCAAAGTGGTTTAGATACGAAGAGGAGAAACTGCAGTGAGAGAGAATCCTGCTCCGCAGTTTAAAAATCTGCTGAGGTGAAAACTGGAGATTCCAGCTTTCAATCTGTCACCCCCTGCAATGACATTAAATTTAGGGCAGCAGGGCTGGTACAGACAGGGAGATGATAGGCATTTGCTTCTGAATTCAACAACACTGCGCTTGTGGGACTAGATGGGTTTTTTTTAAATCATTGTTCATTGTTATTGTGTGCTTAGAAAACAAAGAGAACATACCAGAATCTCATTGTGTTGCCTAGATAAAGTTTATTTTGCCTGTAATCCACCGGCTGCAAGTGGTCCATAAAGCGGTTGCTTTTTTTTCCTTCTTCCTTCCCCTCATTCAGAAACCATGCTGACAGTAGGTGCGAACATCTATTGTGTGAGGAATTTGGCTTCTAGCAGCTGTTAGGCTTTAATTAAAACATCTACTAATCTCATCTTAATATTACTGATTACTTAATGAATCAGCAAAACTGTTTATGAAAGGGATGTATGGAATAATTTTTTCTTTTTCAAGCACGAGAAGCAATACGGCCTACGAATGAATGCATGTGTGTCTGTGTTTTAAATGTAGGTGCTTTCATCATGTAATGAAAAAACACTTCTTCAGATCATGGAGTTACAGCTTAAAGCCTTTACACTTTGATTTGCTGGAAAAGATGATGTGGGCAGTAATGCATTAATATAAATTCATGTTTCAAGCTGTAAGTGTTCACTGGGGGCCCTGTGCCTGTGCACTAGATAGTGGATGGTTCATTAAGAACTGTGGTGGATAAAAAATGGGGAGATACAGCCTGTGCAAATTGAAACATCTGTTTCCCTTTCCCAAGAGTACAAGATCTGTAGGCTGTCTTCGCATGTGAACTGGCGGAGGGCCATAACCCACTGTTCACCAGCCTGTTTCCCAGATATTTTATCCTGAGAAACAGTTCTTATCTGTCCAACTGTCACATTAGTGACAGGAGCATGTTCCAGATCAGGCTGCTCCTGCCACACTGCTCTAGGGTATAATTCTTCCCTGGGAGGATTAGCTGCAGGGTTAGTGCTTTCAGCTGAAGAGAGAAATACAGAGGTTAAGAAGTGATCCTGTAGTCGTGTGTGCATTGAACTGGTCACCTTCCAAAAAAGAGAACGATAAAAAGAAACGCTTGTTTGGTGAGTTCCATCCTTTCCAGGTGTGTGACTGCCTTGGGGGTCTTGACACAGCCTGAGGAACTCTGTCTGCTGTTGGTCCAGCTGGGCACGTGTACCTTCTCCAGAGAAACACCCACAGTTAATTGATGTTTCAGCTAATGTAGTGCTAAGATTTCTGTTTGTAGGCCTCAGGTTAGAAGGTCGTTCATAGTTCCTCATTCACATATGCAAAGAGGACACTCTCGGATCCATTAAGTTGTTTAAATTCTTGGACAGCAGGCCTTTGGCAGTACTGATCCAGACTTTTGGTCAGAGACAGTTAAGTGTTTTTTGCTGTCCTTAGTTTTGGAAGCAGGAAAGACTGGATCAAAGCCAGCCTGAGCATTCAGCCTTACATTGCTTGCCACTGGAGCAGCTCCCTTGGACCCCCAGCAGGCGTTACTACAGGGTGTCGTCTCTGAGCAAAGGTGGTTCTTCCCCTTTCCTTCTGTGCTTGGCAGCTGTATGTACTACTCTTTCTGCGTTACTTATTGGATGTTGTCTCATTTCCTTCCCTGCACCTCCTGAAAAAGTGTAGCTTTTCTCCCATTTGTCTCTTCTGCGAATCTTCCCTTAGTTATAGAAAAGGCAATGCCCTTTCTATAAGGATGGAATATCTGCTTTTTTGGTTTTACATTTTCGTAATTTGGTTTTTCTTCTAAGTTCCATATAGGATTGTCTGCTATCATATTGGATGTGTTCAGCCATCTCTAAAACACATCTCTAGTAATCACGGGAGTGCAGCAGGTGAGACAGCAGTACTTGGGTGCATTTCAGACCCTGCACTCCAGCCTCACTGTCCTGTCCAATTTCCTTATTCAAGAAGTTTGGTTTATTTTGAATTAGCCAGTTTCTTCATGGGACATTCCCTTTGGTACGTGCAGCTTTGATGTGAAAGGTTCGTGTTAATTATTAACATTACAGAGAGCTGTTTCAAGGGTCCAAGCTTACATTTGTGCAGTGATATGTTCTGTTTCTCATGGTATTTTTTCTGGTTCCCTTTCCTTCCACTTCATTCTTCCTGTAAGTTGCAAAACTTTTAAACTTACCTTTTCCTTTTGGGCAGTTCCCCCTACTACTCTGTATGTTTTCATCAGTTTCTGTAACACAAATCTATGTTTAAAATTCAAGAAGGTGTGGTAGTAAATGAGACAGAGCTTTCCTTATTAGCAACTGTTACCGCCCAGGCACCTACCACTGAGTCAGACAGCCATCAGACCTTGGATTTCAGCAGGGTTTATGTTAAGAGGCTGATGCCACAGAATATTATCTTGTTAGGTGGTAGTTTAGCCAGACAAACTGTCAGACATGATCTTTTTATGGTGGTTATTATTTTTCTTACTCTTCCTTGCATTATGTAAGTTCACTTAGGAGCTCTCTGAGATGCCATAAAACAACAGAAGAAAACCAGAACAAAACAAAACACCCAAGAATAGTTTTGAAGTATTTCTGGTATAATTTGTCACAAATTTCCTGTGTATTTTTGCATTTGATGAAAAGTAAGTAATGTATCACCTTTGAGTTTCACTTCTCCTTTCAGGTTTTTCAGAACTGAAAAAATTATTTGTCACATGTATCTGTTTTGCTTTGGTTTCATTGGTTGTGAATAGAAGCTCTTGGAATGCAGTTTCTGAATACTGAATAGTTTCAGCCTTTCACCTTAATCTGCTGGGAGATATGAAGTAAATAAAAAAACCTGCCTGTGGTGTTTTGGGGGGAAAAAACCCAAACAAACAAAAGGGAAGGGCAGTTTTTATTCAGCTAGGCAGCAGTCTGAACAGCATATCCATGAAATGAAAATTCTCGTTAAAAGTATTTGGAAGAAGAAATTATTGAGGGTTCATATTTTTGACTGCTTATTTGAAAAAGAATTGTCTGTTGAACTGTAATTTTAATTTTGTGTGTTCAAAAATAATAATTGTTACAAATATTACTGAGATTTACAAGATTTCGTTTCATTGTGTTAAATAAAAGCAGAACTATCTGCTTGCAATTCTGGTTGTTGTGCTTTTAAAAAAAGTTACATACTTCTATTTGAGTGGCCATAGCTACTGTAGATATTGTCGATAACTTTCTTGAACTCCTGGCAGTAAAACTACTTGCTTTGTTGATTAATGATAGTAGTTGTGCTGGAAAAATGTGACTCCTAGTCCCAAAACAGAGATGAAAGCTCAGACTTCTTAATAATACCAATAATTCATTGATCACACTTGGCTCCTTGTCTTTTCCTAGCATCAACATCAAATCTGACAAACTGTTTATGTTAGGGAGGAGGCAGACAACAGGCAATATCTGTGATCATTGTTATTTCTTCTGGATCTGATTTAGCCTGTGGATTCAACCTCTTGATAAATCCCTGACAATACTTTGTGTACTTGATTTGATTAGCATATTGAAAAATCCTCTTGATTTAATTGATGATTGAATTCCATATTTTGGGTAATTTTTTTCCCAAATATACAAAGCCACCTGATTCAGTGCCCAGAGTTGTTGCTTTCTTAAGTTGTGTTGTACTTCAGTAGACTGGCTGAAAACATTTATGGAGCACGAAATAGCAATAGGTGGATCTTAAGAGAACGTCTTCATTCTTAACAGAAGTGATGACCCTTTCCTCAGATTTAACAGAATAATAATTTATTCACTGTGACGTAATGTTTTCCGTAAAGTAATAACAACAGCAGCAACATTCAAGTATAAAGGAAAAATGTAATATTCCCATGTAAACCATTCTGCAGAAGACAGAGGAAATGCACTTTGTGCATCACAATGAAATTACAGTTGCATCTGTCACTTGAGTGGGGAAATGATGGTGGTTTTATATACCTGATAGGAAAACTGGTACGGGTAAATCATACCAGCTCTTAAAATAGTGGTTTTGGTTACAGTAGTCAAGGCTTGTTTATAAAGATGTTAAAATAGCTTGCTGCAAGGATGCTGTAAGTTTGGGGTTTTTTTTGATGGGTACGTATGCTGGTGTTTTGCTTCAAGACCTTGGAGATCTACAGGGCTGTAATCAAACAATATTCTCTATAAATATTTCTCTGATTTGTGGTGGTTACTTTTTTTCTGTTTGCTTTTGCCTCTAGCAGTCTTGTTGTATGTCATAATTCTGTAGAGAATCCAGTTGGCTTCAACTGTGCTAACTCTGTCATTTGGTAAAAATGCACTGAAAGTTGATAAGGCAACCTTCAGAAAAAAAACTCCACATGGTATTTGTAACTAAAGTGGTACAGTAAGTACACACATAAAAGGGTGTGTGTTGGAGCGAATTCTCATTGACATAAGCAAATGTTGTTCAATTAATTTGCTTGCATGTCATAAAGTAGCATATAATACACATTTTTATTTAAAATATGCAAGGAAAGAATAGTATAAAAAGTGATATTTTTTTTTTAACAGTAAGCATGCCATGAAGTTGAACTGTGATGCACAGAGGGTTATGTGATGTAGCATTTTAGACCTCATTAGGCATTCTCCAGTGAACAAAAGCACTATGACTTATTAGTGAACAGCTTGTGGTTGCAGCTGACACGTCTCGCTGGTATTTGCTAAAAGTGGTGAGAAGGCTAATTCAGTCCAATGCTTACACAAGAGAGCAAAGCATTTTCATTTGATCTGTAGTGGATTGTTTGGGCTGTCAGACTGATGTCTGTAGACTTGGAAGAACAATTCTGTTGTGAAGCTGTAAGAAAATTTTATTGATGTCGTTTAACAGTATTAACTCTTAAAAGATAAGCTAAAATCTCAGGGAGAGGTGGAGAGCTTGTTGTCTGCTGCCATACAGTAAGTACATACCTTAAGTAATGGTTGGTCTGGAGGTGTAACTTACCTATAACGTGAAAAACCAAAGCAGTAAGGATTGGTATGTAATTATGCAGCTTAGCAATATAGTTTGTGTTTTCCATTCTCTACCTGCTCCTGATGGAGCCAACTTCCTTCTCCTCTCGGCTCCTAAACTTGCATCAGCAGGTAATAACTGACTTTGTTTTGAAGGGATAGTTTTCTGTCAGTTGACTTTCTTACACTGCATCCTTAGCTAAGAGCCTCTTCTCCCAGAAGTCATGAGAACATCTGTCCACAGGCAATGAAGTACTGGGTTTGGAGATAGTTGGCTGTTAGATTAGCTAAATGAAATATTGAAGGAATAGCAAACTGAGGATCAGCTATCATGCTTTTCCCTTCCAGTTTTTCTGATGACTCATTTGGTACTACAGGATTTCCCGCCCCCTTTTGTTTTTTTGCCTCATACTGCGTCAGTGGAAGAAGCCTGAATCTCTTCTCTTGCTGCAGTTGTGAGTGGGAGTAGCAGCCTCAAACAGCTTAGCAGTTGAAAGATCAATGGCATTTGTAGCCCAATAGATTTGGGAAAGATTTATTAGTGTTACTCCAGCAATAAAGAAAGTCTGCAAATGCGCTCATTTGTTAAAGGGTAAAAATAATAGTAGTCTTAGTTTTTCTACTTTTTGCAGCATAATGAGGATGAGACTCAAGAACACCTCAAATCGTACTTTTTTAACAGGGTTTAAGGGAGGTGAAAATTGATCTGTAGACCAGGAATGAAACTTTCTGAAAAGTGTCACACTGTGGCACTAGAGAGTATTATATGGGCCAAGACATGCAGTTAGGAAGAGGAATAGCTGATAAGCTTGTATTATGGAGAATAGGAGATCAGACAGGATAGGTAACAAAGTGATCACAGAATGTGGTAACAAAATTCTAGCATGAAATTCTTATGAATGTTTTACGGTGGGTGGCAGGTCAAGAAACTGATACTTGCAGCAGTAATTTGGGCTATCCAAAAGGGCGCCAGAAGTGAAGAAATACTGGGATTTTTGGTTTTGCATGCACGTATGCGTGAAAAACAAAGTGGTTTGGGTTTGTTTTTTCTAATTTATTTATTTGGAAGACATGTTGGTTTCCTCCCAGTCTTATACTATTCAGCTCACAGGACCTGCAGGATTTAAGTTTAAACACCTGCCTCCCTTTCTTGTGCCCAAGCATAAGTAGTCAGTGGTAGACAGAACATACCCATCAAGTTACAGCAGTGGAGTTGGATGCTAGCCAGACTAAAGAAAAGGCTCAACAAAGTGTAGCTCTTCCTGGAGCATTTGCTGTGGCTAGCATTAGAAATAGATAATAAAGCACGAGTTGGGGTAGTTTATCTCCACAGAAAAGAAAGTGATATTAGTGTCACAATTGCTTACATGTTTATCTGCCATCAAGATGAGTAGGACAAATGTGATTCTCCTTTCAGGCAAATTAGAAAAATAGTATGCATTTCTCAGCCAGTAATAAAGCAAGACTGGAAATAAGCATTGCACATGAAGATGGAAAATGCGGTTTTATGGTGTAGAGGAGGAGGAAAATGCCACAAGCATTCTGGCTACCCAAGCAAAGCAACTGGTGCCTGAATATGTTCTCCAGAATATATTCTGGAACTAGATCAAAAATTAGCTCATTAAGCAACATACAGTTAACTGTAGGCATTTGAACATTTGTGGTGTCTGCTGAACATGGTTATTTTTTTGCAAGTTGACCCTAAAGGTAACCAGAAAAGTATCAAGCTAGAAAATGTTATGAATTTACAAGAACTTCATAAATTAGACATCATTTAGAAAAATAAATTGGGAGTGACATCAAGAAAATACCATCTTTTAGTTTTCTGAAAGGTAGATTGTTTTACCTGAATAGTTCTTGGTCCCTGAAAGCTAACGGTTTGCATTCCAGTAAACCATTGTTAAGAGTCTCAAAGGAATGTGCCCAGATTCCCTCTGCATAGTTGAAGGCCTGTGTACACCATTTACACACCTGTAACGTTTAAAAAAGGATACACAAGGTGAGAGAGGGAGTTACTCTATCTTACTGCCTTTAAAAAATTAAATAAAAATTTGAAAGATTCATGAAGGGATGAAAAACTAAGTAGTGGTAAAAATGGACATTTAACGCTGTAGTTGTTGGCAAGCTCAAAATCTTAACTATCAAAAATTAAAGAGCCTGGGGAAAATAAATCGGTCCTGCCATTAATATTACATGCTTTCTTATTACTTCTTTAAACAGAATTATAGCAGGATGTCGTAACAGCCCACATTTTTAACAGCCTGCTAATAATTTCCATTATAGGTTTCTTGGTTTTAGTTGCTTTCCTTGCTTGAAGGGTTTTTATTATTTTCTGAGATATGCTAACACTTCATTAGATTCAGTTGGTCATTGAAATACGTGTGGACAAAGTCCTCTGTCCAGGAAGTATCTTTTTCATTGTTTTCCTGGAATTCTGCCGAGGTTTAAGAGAATTAGAAATTCTTAAAAATCACTGTTTCCTGCTGTTGCCTGCGCTGCAGCCTGCCTCATGCCAAAATCGCAGGAAGCCGTGGGGTGCAGCAGAGCAGGTTTTGCTGTTACTGGAGGAGCAATAGCGGGATTGCAGTGGGATGGCTGCTGTGGCAGCATACGGGAGCAGAGGTGGCAGTCGTGTCTAACACCACTCCGGGCTTCGTACGCTTAGGCCGCCGCTCAGCCTTGGACATCCTGTCCATAACGGCTGTTCAGCACCAGGGGGAAATGTGTTACCACCCCCAGGCTTGACAGCTGACCTGAGCTGGCCAGAGGGCTCATCTGCACCATCTGACGTGGTGCTCCGCAAGAAAAGCTGTAGTGAAGGAGGAGAAAGGGGAGACATTTGTGGCTATGGTGTTTGTCTTCCCAGGCTACCGCCAGGCGTGCTGAGGCCCAGCTTTCTGGGAAGCTGCTGGACACATGCCTGCCAATGGGAAGCAATGAATCAGTTTCTTTTTCACTCTGCTTTGGGTGCACAGCTTTTGCTTTCCTTATTAAACTGACCCACGTCTCCTCATCATCCTTCCCTCTTCTCTGCATCCCATGTGAGCAGGGAGTAAGTGCTCAGCTGGATTTTGCCGGGCAATAATTAAGTCTCTTGTTGCCATGAGCTGAACAGGTTGCCTAAGCCTCAGCAGACTGCCCGGTCTGAACACTCAAGGCTCAACATCAGTTGGTGTGTGGAAAGGGCTCTTGCTTTTCTTCTTAACATAATCTCAGTTACATTAACTGGCTTTTTCAACTGTATCAGACTCATGTAATGATAGTTTCTAGTTCTTCTGTTTAGCCACTAGGAGACAGCGTGCTTACTTGTCTCATGCACATGTAATTAATCCCCTTTCGTGTTACTGTATAACATTAAATTATGATTGCTTTTTTTTTCCCAAGAGGTGATTGCTTCAATTATTGCAAAAACTGGGGGGAATTAAGGTGATACAGGCAAACAAAGCAATATAATTTCTGTCTTTGAGGTATTTGGGTTTGCAGTCTAAACAATTTTCTTTAATTTTGACTATTTTAGGTAGTTAGGTAAAGGATAATGATAATACAAAGAAGACTTTATATGTGTGACTTTATATATGTAATGTTATACATAATTTTCAAATACTGATAGCATAAAAGGCTTCTGTTTCCCATCCTCCCCATTTGAAAAGGTAAGTGTTCATTGATGGCAGGCCTGTGCACAGTTAATGACATAGTTTTCCAATTGCCATCACAGTTTAAAGGCTGCTGGTCCTTCCTTCTTCCTGCACAAACCCATCAACTTCATATGCTTGGAAATGCTTTTTGAAGGCTGTGGAGCTAGGTGTGAAGCACCACTTTGGATGCCACAAGGATGAGTGCTGTGGGAGGAGAGAGCATACAGATGGAGAGCACTGGGGTCCAATCCACTTGGTATTTCATGAGGCCCTTGAGTTGTGGTCCATGATCTCAGTATACCTATAAGCAGACTCTGTAAAATACATAGTGTTAAACAAGGACTATGGGACAGTAGGAAGAGAGCTCTACAGTAGGCTTCTATGCCATAGAGTTAATAGATAGGAGTAGGAGAAACCTGTTTTGCCACAGGGTACATAAGAAGATGGTGGTATCTACCGTGCTCAGGAAGTTCTGTTGAAAAACTCAGCCCAATGCTCTCTTCTGCTGGCTTAGAATTTGTCAAATTTCTGCTTTGGTTTATGTTCTTGAGCAGCTGGGGGAAAAAAAAATCAGATATTGTCCCACCATTGATATGGGATTACAGTAGGAAGGTGGAGTAGGGATTGATGCTGGTCCTTTTCCTGCCCTCCGTCAGCAGTTCTGTGGTGTCCCAATGCAGTGAAGTGACAAAGATGCTTTTTTTTTTTAAGGCATCATGGCCCTCTTTCCTTTGTGCTCATCTGTTTTGATGAGCTACCTGAATTTTCTGAAGAATGCAATAAATTATAGGGTGAATCTGTTTGTTTATTGTTAGTAATCTGAAGCCCTCTTCAGTTAGGGGAGAGCCATTTCTCTTTCCAGATGGCTCTAACTTCTCTTAATTTGAGTTGCCTATTATAATAATGGCATTATAGCAGAGCCTGTCAAAAAGAAGGTAAATTCTTTAGTGGAAAATACTGTTTTGTGGTAGGGATTACTGCTAGCTCCTGGTATAACTGTTTAGCTCCTACACTCTACCGGAAACCACACAAGCAGTTTTAAAATTGCCGATGTTTTGAAAAATTTGAAGTACCAAAGTTGAAAGTTACTAAAGAAATTGCAAGCTGTCAAAACTGATTCATCCTTTGGTTTTCTTTAATTGAACTCTAAAATGTTAGTCAAAGCTGCCGTTATGACAACAGTACTACTTTTGTTTAAAGACAATTTAATAATTCTACACAAAATAAGAAATACAGACGCTGATTTTTTCCAGTTACGCAAAGAAACTGATGTTAGGCAGCAAAGTAGAGGCTAACAGGCATTGTGCTTTGTACCCGAGGAGGTGTGAGGAGCAAAAAGAAAAATGGAGGAGGAGGGTCAGCTGCCAGAAGTTAAAGCTTTGTTGGCATCTCTCCAAAAATTTCTGCCTGTTTGCAGTAGCTGTCATGAATAGCATATGTAGATCAATCATCTGCAGAATGTGTATTAGCTGTTCAGTCCTACCTGAAATTCAGCTAATTGCCAAATTGCATTCATTTTTTTAACCTATAATTTTAACTGATATTTTTTGCTCAGCTGTTGCTCCAGGTACGTGTATGGATCATGCATATGCATGGTTCAAATACATCATCGACACTGAAAGATTAACAAGTTGTCCACCGAGATCTCAAGTCCTGAAAAGTCTGATGATCCTGTTCTTTGGCAGCCTAAGCCAGTGTAGCTGCTGGCTTTCCGGGCTTGCCCTGCTGCCTCTCTTGCCCTGTGTTCAGGCTGTGAGCTTGCCTGACCTTACACTGAACCTGTTCAGAGCACAAAGCTGGCAGGAAGCTATGCACTTCGCCTGAGATAGTTTCTTGATGATTTAGCATGCTGAAATCGTTCAAAGCTGCTGCAAACACACCAGTAGGAACACATGGCCAAGCCTAGGGGAACCGAATGGGGATGTAGCTGCCAGCATTTAGGTTAGCTCAGGATGCCCAGAATTCAAAGCTGGAGGTGATAGGTAAGGTAGAGTAGGGTAACATGGAGAAGGTCTTAATGCCCTCAGGTCAGCGTTGATTAAATCTGAGATCCACAGGCAGAAATCTGGAGTCTTTCTCTTCTGATGGAGAAAAGTGTGGAAATAGTGGTGTTTCCAGAGATGTCCTCTTAACTTCAGGGTAGAATCCATGAGGATGGATTATATAGTTTGATGCTAGGTATGATTTTCTTTAATTGGATAAACTGCCTTTGCTGAAAAACAGTTCCTGCTGTTCTGAAAATTGCTTCCCATTTTTTTCCTTGTATCTCTGTAGTGCTGACTGGCTGCTTTAAGAGAATATTTGGTATTTCATTTTCTGGCATGTTTGAGATTAAAGCCAAACTAAAAATAAAAAATCAATGGGAATGTGCAGCCACCCCGAATAGTCTTTTCTTTGTGTTTGAAAGGTGAAGTGATTTTCTTTCCCTGTTGTCTTAGAAATTACACATGTTGTTGCTGAAAAATTTACTGGTGAAAAACAGAATCTGTAGGCAAAAATACATTTATATAATGGCAGTTTGGTTTTCTAACGATCCTATAATAAAAAGTCTGAAATAAAAAATGTATTAACACTTGTAGTAGTTTGGCTCGAATAACGTAGTGATTCTGTTTTGTAAGACTAGAAAAATGGAAGGTGAAACTTTTAGGAGTCAGAGAAAACAAGGATGATATGTTTTGAATTGTGGAGATATCCTGTTATTTTAATATGTTTACTGTATGAAAAGAAATGTATTTACAAGCCTCTGAATTCTCAGTTTCTGCTGTTCTCAGTATGTATAAGTATTCAAGTAAACTCAATACAAATGTCCACAATGTAATTAATTACATTTTAATATTTCATTACTTATTTTCCATTCATACAAATATTTCCTTTTTAAATAGTAACACTGTAAAAAGAACAGTAACACTACAGGTGTTAAAAGATGTTTTAAGAAATACTGAATTATACTTGACCCTTCTCTTTGTAACAACATTCAGGATTTGAACAAACGCTTGTCCCTGCCTGCTGACATCAGGATACCCGATGGCTATCTTGAAAAGCTGCAGATTAACAGCCCACCATTTGATCAGCCAATGAGTCGACGGTCTCGTAGAGCATCCCTAGTAAGTGTATTGCATCTACCTTGCTAAACCAGCCTCTCGGGTCTTCCATTTAATGCAGATGTCTGTATATCATAGGTATGATTCAACTTTGTTTACACCTTGGCTTTTACATCCTGAAAGATAGGACATCTGAGCCTGTACCTGTCAAAATCCATTGAAGAATTTCACCCTCTCTTTCATTAATTTTTTGCAAACTTGGCCCAGTCATTTCCCAGTGAAGGTCTTGACCCCTTGGAATGAGTGGCTTAACTCAGCTCCCAAAGTGCATACTTAATTCCCTTTGTGTTTTAGAGCAG
>NW_010249708.1:75724-90583 GCF_000690775.1 Eurypyga helias
CACGTAGTCAGGTCAAAGTTGGGGCTCTCGTGTGATATAGTAGGAAGGCCCTAAAGCAGCATAAGGTGAGGGCAGGTCCTCCTCACTGTTCTTTTTGTATTCAATAGCAATTTTTCTGTCTCAAAATTGCTGTTGAGATGATAGATGTGTTTTAATTTTTCCTTTTTTTTAAAGCATATGTGACTTCGAAGAATATGAATGAGTAAATTCATCTGTATGTTTTTAGATTATTGGATAATTTATAAAAACCAGTCTTTCCTTGGAGATGGCAGAATGAGGATTCCTATACTGTAATTAGAGTATAAATGCTAGAAATCCTAGCCACTTATATAAAATATGCACATTCCTGAAAGAGTTAAAAAAAAAAAGAACATTTTTTGTAAAAATAAGACATTTCAATTGTAATTTGATCTACCGGCTTTCTTTAATGTTAATCAAGATCTTAAAGAATTGCTAGACCATTACTGACTTCCTGAGCAAATTCATTGTCGAGAACTTCTTTGCAGAGAAAAAATGGATAGGTTTATGAAATCTACGTTGTTCTTTGTTTTCTTGATTTAATGGATCATTTAATGAAAAATAATATGGAAGTATGTGTAGCAAATTAATTTTATTAACTCTGAAATCTTTATTTTATTCTTTGTGAATTAACAATGTCTTTAACAAAGCAATGGTTGAGTTTTACCGTGTATTTTTACCCTGCAAAAATACAATTTGGTGTGCTAAACTAAAGCTCTGGTCTGCATATAACCTTTTACAAGAACTGTATTAAAAGAAGCAAAGATTGGATCACAGCACTGGAAGTAATAATATCACGTTTAAGTAGATCAAGATGTCGTAGCAAGCTTAAATATTTGTGCCTGAATTTTGTAGCTCATTAACCACTTCGTTGATGATGTATCATTGAACTGAGGAACAGACCTCCCCAAAGCTTCCCTTTTCAGACGCTGGTGAAGTACCTTTTCAGTAGAACCTTTTTAGTGGAATGTAGTATTTGGGGGCTGGGGGAGTTACCTGTATATCTAAAAACTCTTGCTAATATAACGTTGAGCCTTGAGAGCAGTTCAAGTCCTCCCTCCCTAGGTACTAGCAGACAGACAGAAAAACAGTGCCCTCTAATGAATGTGGAGTGCGTATGGAATCAGCTTCCTGTCACAAGGTTGCTTTGTTTGGCCTTTTAAAAACACTTTCCGAGCTTAAAAGTCCAAAATGAAACCTGCCAGCTGTACTGTGGTATTAAGGCATGCATTTGCTGCGTTGTCCTTCCATGATTTCAAACTAACCTTTAAAAAAACAAAATTGAAGGACTCATTATTCTGAGATTGTCACTGAAAGCTTGCTCACAGCCTATTAATTACAGTATATGTGTACTGTGCTCTGCTTCAAAGGCATGGCTCTTCTCAGGGCTCAGTAGGAATCAAAGTAAAAAAAGCTATAAAAAGTATCAAGTAAGGACTTGTTGTACTTTAAGTCTGTTGTATTTCTTTGAAATACCAAAAATAAAATAGTTTTTATGGTAATCGTGTTCTGTGCATACGTGTACATGCATGCACAGTGGCATAGATGTAACTGATGCACCAGCCAGTAGAAGTAAGAGACCATAAATAGAGTGTATCAGTGTTTCTGGGTAAATCAAGGTAGACAGTTGTGTGTTGGAGAAAAATGTCAAATAGTGCAGGAATTATTTTGAAGGGAAAGGAAACTGATCTTGGTTTGCACATTAGATTAGTTTTTCTTAGGAGTGGTAGGCAACCAAAATGTGATTTAAAAATTAAACACATTGAAAGGGAGGTCTTGAACAATATCTGTCTTGTGTATGTAGGAAATACTGTATGATTTTGTTGTCTGAAGAAGATTTTAAGTTTGTTTGTCGGGATGAACAACATTGAGGTTTCTTAGAAATCAGACTTCTAAGCTGTATTCCAAACTATCTGGCAATAACAAAGCCAATGGCTGTGAGTTCTCCTTGGGTTTCTCCTGTAAACTGAGCAGCCTATCTTTTCAATTCTAATACTATCTAATGCTCACTTCAAGATATGTTTGTTTAAGTAGATCAAGATGTACTTTGGAAGCATAATATTTATTTTACTAGCATTGTACCTCTATCAGTGGTATGTTTAAAATTTCACTGGAGTTATAAGGCTTGTCAAATATCAACTTTGCTTATATTTTGGGATAAATGGCTTAGCTTTAACAGGCTCCTAAATATGCTTGATGCTGAAGTATCCTTACGCAGTTTTAAACCATTTCAATTCTAACACTAATTCAATAAAGCAGAATTACTCTTAATACTCTGTTAATGGAATTATGTGCCCATTTTTCTCTTAGATATGTCCGGTATGTTTACAGACAAGATCTTACACTTACTTAAGGTGTATTTTCAGGCATGTGTTCTGAAAATTAAGTATTAATACAACTTTAGTATACCTTCATATTGTTGTCACATCTTAATACAGTGAGCATTATTTATGTTACACTGTGTTACCTTGAATATACAACTTCAATATCCATCATATTTTAGGAGCAAGTCAACATACTCAGACTAGTGGATGTAAATGCTGAAGCCAGTCCAAGGTCAAAGTAGCATTCCTTAGAAAGAAACAGCACGTGGAGAGCTATGTTTGGTAGTGGAAGGAGGTGCTGCTAGGGAGAAAACCTGGGGTTTTTATCTTTGTATGCTCAATTGTCAGTAAAGCAAAACCCCATGAAGCCTGTGGATTTGGGGTTTTCACAGCATACAGGCTTCTATGCATTTCGTAAATTGGTTTAAAAAAAAATGACATTTTACATGTGTACTTCCAGCAGTATTTACACTGTAAATACAATATAAAGCTTTGGCGTAGTTGACAATGGTCTTAGGTGAAAATAAGTGTAGTAAGAGATAGCTGTATTAAATATGATAGTAGCAGATGATTTGAACAGGAAGAGAGTAATGATCTTACAGTCTTCGGGAAAAGGTGTTCCATAGGCAGGCAAACCCACCCGGCTTGCATTGCAGAGCTGAGTTGGTGACAGAAAAAAGAAGGTGAATATATCCAAGTGAAATGCACAACAACATGAAGTTATGAGCCATGAAACATAAATTGTTGAGACAGAGGTGGAGATTATGGAAGAATGATGTTTAGGGATTTTACTGGCAGAGTTTTAGACTGAAAGGCATTGAGAGGTCAGAATGGGAGATGAAAACTGGAGCCGAAACCTTGAACGTGTTACATATATTGGTAGAGAGCAAATAAGTAATGAAAGTTATTTTGAAAGAAGCAGCAGCATATGGTTATGTGAAGTCAGAGTAAGGATGGAATAGTTTGAGATTACTTCTGTGCTTTAAGCTATAACAACCTCATTAGTAGTAATCAGATTAGAAGAGTGGAGAAGACTTTTAAGTAGGAGGTAGGGTAAAAAGTAGGGTTTTGGTCTAAGTGTAAATCAGTCCTTCCAGGATACACAGTGGACTGGCCAACAGGTTGAGCATCAGGTTTGGATGCTGGGATGCATTTATGTCATAATACGTGGGATTGTTTTGAAAATAGCAGAATTGTGAGGTGTTTGGTCAAGTACTATCAGATATTTTTCTGAAACAAAGTTTAGCTTGCTCATTAAATAATACATAAATAATGGTTTTGGTTGCAGTGATCGATTTTCCATTTCTTTTCATTGCAGTCAGAAATTGGATTTGGAAAAATGGAGACCTATATCAAGTTAGAAAAGCTTGGAGAGGTATGTATAGCTTTCTTTTGAAATGATTGCTGCTTTGATGACAATGTCTTGTGTGAAATTTTACATAAATGTTAACTGAAAAATCTCCATGTCCCTCAAAGTACCCATTGAATTTATCTTTTCAGTAAACCAGACATACTCGACGTGTGTAACAATGTCACAACCACACAAATGTTCTATGCATATATAAAAACCATCACTAAGCTGGGGAAGAGCAAGACTCCATTAGTGAGTGATCTGTGACCTTACGTAGGCTGGATGTGTATGTAGATAGACAAAATTACTCTGTCAGTATAAAAAATAGTGAAGTCTGGTGTCCTCCTGCTCTGAGTTAGGTGGTGGGGAGCACTCATGCTAGACAAGAAGCCAGTGCTTGCAGGGAGCAGGCAGAAGCTGTCCATGTTGAGGTAGAGAAGTCGGCTTGCCTGAGCTGGGCAGCCAGCTGGCTGCTGCCACGTGAAACACGTAACGCTGAGTTTGCCTTTCCTGCTGGGACAGCAGCAGTACGGCTTTCTACCTCCACCCAGCCTCTGGCTTCCAGAGAAACAGGAGAATTCAGGAGGGCCCAGGTGTCAGTCCTGTCCGATTTGATTACGGTTGGTCAGTGGGATCAGAACTGGAGAGGGAGCACTGGAATGGGACGCACGGAACGTTGCAGAAGGACGGCAGGGCTGGTCGGCATCTCTGCTGTGTACGTTGCAGCTAGTCCTCCATTCACAAAGTTTTCATTTCCAAACGCACTCATTTTTCATTTTGCCTCTGTTACTTGTTAGGTGGGTCACTAGACAGGGCATAACGTTGTGCATCTTTGCAGGAATGTTAATCTACTGGCTATCATGTCATAGTTGTGGGTGTATGTTATTTCACTTGCTTACCAAGTGTAGTGGACAGCACCAGGTTTGTACTGTAACCTAGGGCAGTTTCTGTAACTTTGTTGCTTCCTCTTTGCAATTGCTGGGATTAGTTGTACCTACTTGCTGTTTTATCAGACTTTCTTGTCTTACGTAACGTGCCGTGACAGTTTTGAATCCCTTACTGTGTAAGCAAAAAAAAAACAGGAAAAAGGTAAGCTTCATAATATTCACCGTTCATTATGTCAACCAAAATGGAACTTTTGACACACACACTGTTCTCATGTAAAATATGTGATGAAGATGAGAAGTTATCAAAGGACTTACATAAGGTTAAGCTCTGGGGCCCTCAACATCAGAAGGATACAGACTGGTTGGAGCGAGTACAGAGGAGGCCACGAAGAGGCTCAGAGGGCTGGAGCACCTCTCCTATGGGGACAGGCTGAGAGAGTTGGGCTTGTTCAGCCTGGAGAAGAGAAGGCTCCGGGGAGACCTTATTGCCCCTTCCAGTGCCTGAAGGGGCTACAAGGAAGCTGAGGGGGGACTTTTTACAGGGACCTGTAGTGACAGGACAAGGGGCAATGGGTTTAAGCTGACAGTGGGGAAGTTTAGATTAGATATCAGGAAGAAGTTCTTCCCGCAGAGGGTGATGAGGCACTGGAACAGGTTGCCCAGAGAAGCTGTGGATGCCCCATCCCTGGAAGTGTCCAAGGCCAGGCTGGATGAGGCTTTGAGCAACCTGGCCTAGTGCAAGGTGTCCCTGCCCATGGCAGGGGGGTTGGAACAAGGTGGTCTTTAAGGTCCCTTCCCACCCAAATCTTTCTGTGATACATATTCATAAAAGTAATGGAAGACTATGTCTGCAACCTTTGGCAACATAACTGCAGCATAGTGTAGAGATACCTGAGCTAGTTTTAATCAAATAGAGACTTGCGAGTGGGTAAACGATCCCAGCAGGGAACCTAGTGAAATTAATGCTACCTGATCTGACTTCTTTGGTAGCCATAGGGTGTATAGCTTTCCATGTGATTTTCAGAGCCATTAAAGCATATGCACACTTTGTGTCTTCTGTGTTTTCAGACATGTGCCCCACAAAATATTTTTGTAGTTTTACATATCTCAAAAAAAAGACAGTGTAAAAACTATTCATATGCAAAATGGAACCTATTCGAACCTCTGGCAGAAGTTTTTTGGGGTTTTTTTTGGGTGTGTTTTTTTTTTTTTTTAACTGATCGACTAGTGAAGGAACAACTTGTAAAAAAGCTTGTAAAAGTTGGCCTTTTTCCATTTTGTAGGGTACTTATGCAACAGTTTATAAGGGGAGAAGTAAACTGACAGAGAACTTGGTAGCTCTGAAAGAAATCCGACTGGAACACGAAGAGGGAGCACCATGCACAGCCATAAGAGAAGGTGATAACGCTTTTTTTTTTACTTAGAAATACCTCTGGATTTCTTTTTGACCCAAGTACTGTTGGAAATACATAGGCCATATGGGACATTAATGAATTTGTTACTAGTTTTGATGAGGAAAATTTTAGTCTAGACTTATTAAGAGCTAGTGTTTCAATATATTTACTTTATGGGTTGTGTTCTCAAATGCAGTGTTATAGATGATTTTATACTGAATTAGACTATTATTGGTGAGTAATTTTCACAGATTCAGAATACATTTTACCAAATGACTGCTTCTTTATAAAAAAAATAGCTTATGCATATGAACTTGCTAGAAATGCATTTACTGTGTTTTGCATTTATTTATTTTATACTTAAAATTCTCTTCTGCAGTGTCATTATTAAAGGATCTGAAGCATGCAAATATTGTTACATTACACGATATTGTGCACACAGACAAGTCTTTGACTCTTGTTTTCGAATATCTGGTAAGTGCTTAAACAACAAGCAGCCTTTACATTCAATTTATTGTTTCTAAGTAACACAGACATAACAAAATTCTGTACTCTTTTCAAAAATTCCTGGACAGTTTTCTGCTGCATCTAGAATCATTCAGCTGAAAATGAGAAAAGTGTATTCAGTTCTTAAATTGCTGTAAATTAGGAACTAGTGTTGTGATCACTTCAGAGTTTCATTAATAGAAGTTAGTGGTGATCTGCCGGAGCAAGTTGTCTACTTGTACCTAAATCTTTAGCGTAAAAAAAGTTAATCACACTAAGATTCAAAGGGTATTTTTCTGTTATGACACAACTCTTGCAAGCTGGCTAAGGAAAAAAGTGTACTTTGAAGTAAACAGCACATTCCATCTTGTAACAATCTTTTCAAGCAAGTGTCCACAATTACCTGTATCACCTGCTTGCCTCCTGCACTGTAGGCTTATCACTTTCTCACTGAAACTTTGTCTAATGATCTTTTCTTATAATATGCTGGAATATGTAAGTGTAGTAAGAGGGATGAGGAAAAACTCTATTTCCAATGTAATTGTAGAACATAGGAATTTCGTAAAACACTGTGTCACACACAAGGTGAAGGAGACAGCAATAACAAATAATGTTGCCTGAGATGATGCAGCTTGCTGGATAACCTGAGTATTTATATCCTGGAAAGCCAGATTTTTCTGCATGTTCAGGCTTTGGGGCTTTCTATCATTGACCAACTTTTGCAGAAAACTCAGTTTTCTAATGCATTATTTCAGTTCTAACAATAAATAATATTCATGTAATCTGTTGTCCACAATTTTAACAAACAGTGGTGATGGTGTTTTGACAGGACAAGGATCTGAAGCAGTACATGGATGACTGTGGTAACATCATGAGTATGCACAATGTAAAGGTGAGTGTTTTCAGTGACGGGGACCGTCTTCCAGCTTTCTCTGTTCTGATAAGGTTTAGGGCTTTTTAAAAAAATTAAAATTAAAGAAATTTAACTTCCTTCTTGGCCTTTGGGCCTGGCTTAACTACATTTGGTATCAGATGGAGTCTTTCTTTTTGGTTTTGATGTTTTTTAAGTGTTCAAAGCACTGAAAACAGGAGATGGTATAACTTGATATGCTTTCATTTTCTTTGAAGTTAGGTATTTAAAATTTAAAACTTCCTAAAAGATAATACCTTCATAATTCTTTTGACCTCTTCTTGTCCTTCCATTATTTTATACTCATTTATTAGGTCTGTAGTTTGGTGTAGGCTGGGTTGCCAGTATCGCCCTGCTGTATTGCAGCCTGATCGAGCCACACATGGCACAAATGCGGTTGACAACACAATGTACTAAATCCTGTGAAGTGATGGGGTTTGTGTGCATTCCAGCAGAGTTGTCATCCTTCGTTTTGGCTTAGTTGCATGTTGAAAAATCTGTTCTTAGTTGAATTGCGTATGGAATTCGGTCTGGGTGTTGGTTACTGTTTGGATAGCTTTTCCTTTTATTCTGTTGTCACATTGCAGTTAAGTACCTCTGGGGAAAGACATCTGCCCTTAACCTGCTCTTTTGCTTCCATTGAGAGTCTGCAAAGGAAAATTGCTTAATTTGTATCTGCTTCAGAGACAACAAAAACCATAATTACGCTTGTGTTTTTAATTAATACAATAAGGAGTGCTTTAAGCTTAAAAAAACCAATAAGGAAAAGCTGTAAGTGGGAAGCTGACTTCTGTAATAAGTGCAGTTAGAGAACAAGCAGAATCTGCGTGTGGTAATCCGGGCTAAGCAGAGTAACTGTTTTTCCTTGTTTGCCTGTTGTTTAAGCTGTGCCCTAAGAGCAGATTTATATGGTCAGTAGCTTTGGCACTGGGAAACCAGAACAGCTGCTTAACTGTAGTAGCTGTAGATGCTTACCTCACAATAACTGTGGGGGATTGGGTAATTAGTAACATTAGAGAGACCTTCCTGTCATCACTCCCCTCGCATTCCTCAGCTAATTTCAGGGGTTTGAGTTTTAGCAAAATGAAAATGTATAATATAAAGATGGGTGTGATCTCTGCAGGTATTACTGTTTCAAACAAAAGTTTGAGCTAATACGTGTTGTCTATGTTTCCACATGCCAACAGTGGTGAAGATTCACTATTTCTGTAGAAAACCTGCTTTGCTTACTTGACTAATCCTTGCAGTCTCAGTGCACGCTGGAGATGGCTATGGATTTCCACAGCAGTCCTGTTAATATTACTTGGGACTGACTACCCCTGCGACAGTATGGACATGAGCAGATGGAGCAAAATTTGTTGCTTCTCATTCTGCTCTTTGAAAAAGGAAAGAAAGAAAGAAAAAATCAGTGCCAATTCCTTTTTGTTTTTTAGAACAGATAAATCCCACATAAGCAGACTGAGAACAGATGGATGCAAACTACACCTGCTGTGTATTTGTCCAGTTCAGGAAAAAGAATTTGGTGGTGTCACCTGGTACAAAAATAAACTGATGTGTTAGAAAATGGTCATATAAAAACATTCTAATGTTTCTGCTCAAAAGCCCTATTCCATGCTGAATTTGTCACATTTATAAACATGGCTTTATGTAATGTTCTTTTTTCATTGTACATTTGATCACCTATACTGGCCGAGGACTGTTATGTGGTAAATGCCAGAGGTCTGTTGTGTAAAGTCAGACCCTTTATACATACAGAAAATGCAAAATAGTAGTCCTTAATGCAGTAAACTTGCTTGGCTGCCCTCTGCTGACCCTTCTTCATCCCTTACTACGTCTGTGTCTATATATGTGCAGAATTAATATGCGTGACTGAAGTTGCTTGCTTGGCTTGCTCTTCCAAAGGACTAAAATAAACCTGTGTGTGTCAAGGTGAGGGGATGAATATAAATGCTAGAGGCAGTTGGGCTCTTTTAGTAATTCTTATTTCCCCGTTTCTCCATGTTTTGTGAGCTTGTGAACCCCAATGTATTTTTCCAATAGCATGCCAAAATGTTCTTTACATGGTTTAGCTCAATTGGATAGAAAGGATGCAGAGCTGCATTTTCAGAAGGGATTCTGTGGCAGAAAGGAACTTGAGTATCGTCAGAGACAGTTACTTTTAAGGACATTAGTGTGGGGAAGAGTACTGGTAAATGCTTACTTAAAAATAAACAGCCCTGTGGTTCTCTTCAGTTAAGCAGAACAAATTGCTCTTAAAATCTTTGTTGTGAAGTATCCTGTTACAGCAGTGCATGAGCATAAGGGGATTTTAAATCTGTAAACAATGATGGTGTTCAGAATGTGTTCATACGGAAAAGTAACTTATTTTTTAGGAGTATTTTTGTCCTGTTTACAGTACAGAGACTTAACTCCGCAATACCCAAATGGGCTGTTTTAGTCGTGTAATCTGCACATTTTTAGTCTAATTTATATAAATATTTTCTTCTTGCAGCTGTTTTTATACCAGATTCTTCGTGGTTTGGCTTACTGTCATAGGAGGAAGGTATTACATCGAGATCTGAAGCCACAAAACCTACTAATTAATGAGAAAGGAGAGCTGAAGCTTGCAGACTTCGGTATGGCTTGAAATTATTCTGTTCCAAATATTTTCTTCACTCAGCAAAAGAGAGGCATCTTTCCTCGTAAAAGAAAGATGAGAACATTGCGTCTGTCGTGAATTTGTGCATTCTTAGATGGAAAATGAAAGTCAGCATTTTACAGGATATTCGTAATCAAAGTAGGAGGTGTATAGGTAGTACCGTCGCTTGACTTGTGGTTTGAAAGTCGTCTTACAGCTCCCTTGGAAACAGAGGCTTAGTCAGATGCTTAGGTGGAGCTCAAGTTGCTTTTCCTAACACTCCATAGTCACTGCAAAGCAGAGTAACCATGACAGGAGAGAGAAGGGGTCTGTCCGCATGCTAAATTGTCAGGTGTTGCTCCCTCACTGATACACCTTGTTCCTTTGGGATTTATTCTAGTGGGGCATTCAGAGTTTCCTGTTGCATTCTGTGTCAGGAAGGTCCTTTGAAAGTCATGCTACCGTGGGTTTTTCCCCTTGTGCGTGAATGAAAGTTGTTCACAAGATTGCATCTAACATGATAGACCGAAGTTTTATTGAAGATATTACTGACAAACTGACAGTGTTTGGGTGGAAAACCCCTGCTGATCCCACACTGATTTTGTCTGGTCCCACGATTTCATTATTCATTTGTTGGCTTCTGCCTCTTGCAATATAATTCTCAAATGGAAATAGTGTGGCAGGGTTTTCACAGGGGGAGGTGTCATACTGATCTAATGCCTTGTTGTTTTAATGAAATGTGTGGGATTACTTCGGTTTTGAACTGTTTACCTGCCTCTGTGCTTAAAAATGCTGATCGTGAGATTGGTGTAAATAACAAGAGGCAAATCACAGGTTGTAGAAATGTATTTATTAGGGCTTTTTAAGGAATGTTATTGGGAAACTCTTTAGCAAGTATAATAATGTTGATTTAACTCTTAAAAATTCTGTGTCAGTTCCGTGCAAAACCAAAGATTTTGGCAAGCTGCGCATGACTCTCTCTTTCTCTTTTTATCAAGGATTGGCTAGAGCAAAGTCCGTTCCTACGAAGACCTATTCCAATGAAGTTGTCACATTATGGTACAGACCACCTGATGTTCTCCTCGGATCTTCAGAGTATTCAACTCAAATTGACATGTGGTTTGTATAGCTGTGCCTAATTTAAATTTTTCTTCTCAGGGAAGTTAAAAAAAATGTCAGCTCTTTATTAATATGTAGTAGCATTCAAATACAAATCCTTTGAATTTTTGAAGGCTACAACTGAGTGAGATTTTTAGAGGAAGGATTGGCAGACAGGGAAGATGCTATTATTCCTCTCTGAAAATGCAGAGTACCTTTTTATTGGTTAGGCATTAGGCTCACAGTGTTAAGGAAAAAACCAAACGTTCTCCTAATGACATGATAATGTGGTATTTTACTATGAATTTCAATGCAATTGATAAACTTGACGCCTGAAGGAAAAGGATATAATGTAGCTATGACGTAAGTTTTGTTTAGTCTTTGACAATTCTTTTCTTCCTACGTATTTTTCAAAACAATATTTTTAATAGCATGTGGCTAACAATCAATGTAATAATTTGGTTTAACTGAAGAGAAATCACAGAAATCTTTAAGAGCTGAAAGATTAAATTGTTGGATTGTTTCTGATTAATCTTTTTCTCCCTTTTGATAAAGGGGCGTTGGATGCATATTCTTTGAAATGGCATCAGGAAGGCCTCTTTTTCCTGGGTCGACTGTTGAAGATGAACTGCACTTAATTTTCAGACTTCTGGGTAAATGGATGCTTTTAGAAGTAAAGTTATCACTAGATATTTGTTCTTTTTGCACAAGAACTATACATGTTTATATCTGTAAACAATGATAATTTATATGGCATGGTAATTAAGGTGAATGACTGTACTCTTGATCAAAAATGATTGAGCTGAGTGCACAGCTGAGTTTGTACAACAGATTCATTGACGGTTTTTTTTGTTTTCTTTCTTTCCTGTTTAAATTACAGGATTAAAGGCATATTTACGTCAAAGTCGTTCCTTTACATTTTTTTAAGTTGAATTTGTTGCTTTTTTTGAATGCAGGAACCCCGTGTCAAGAAACATGGCCAGGCATTTCGTCCAGTGATGAATTTAGAAACTACAACTTTCCTAAGTATAAACCACAACCCCTCATCAACCATGCACCAAGGTACTTTGTGTTTTATTAACAGAAAATGCACATCCTTGTGGCTTTGCACGTTTGTAAATGTGAACATGTTTCCAAGTACGGTCTGCTACGGAGTGCTGGAAAACAGCACATCAGTTGTGTTATTGTGGGCAGATAGTAATGCGAAGCATAATCCTGGTACTAAGAGATTGCGTTGTCTGATATTGCTCAAGGTACCACAGCTCCGTTACCACTATAGAACGATGCCTGCATAGTAGGAGTATTCACACAGCACTTCCCAAATAACCCAAATTCTCTGTTGTTATATAACAGGCCCTTTGTTAAAATGACACAGTTTTCGTGAGCGGTCTCTTGAAATCATTCTGAAACCATTGCGAGGAGTTTGAAGGGCCTGCACAGTTGTTAGAAATAAACTTTGTCACCGAGGCGGCCACATTTCTTTATTGACTCTGAAGAAAAAGATTTGGCATTGTGTACTAGTTAATGAGTAGTGTTAGGCTTAAAAAAAAAAAATCAAAATCAAACCCACAGTTTTTTTGCTAAAATAAATGATCCAGGTCTACCTAGTATATCACAATCCAAAGCTCAGGATTTGTCTGTCCCCATTGTTTTTCAAATAGTCTTGTTGTGAGATACTGGTGCTTGTATGTATACACACTAACATGCAGGAAAGTTACTTGGGTGAAAGCATTTCCCTATTTAATTTTCAGGTGTGGTATCATTTAATGAAGTCGGTTCCTCTGCAGTTTTGCTTTTGTAAATACAGTTCACTAACTGTTTTAATTTTTTAAAATATTTTTATTTTTAGGCTAGACACGGAAGGCATTGAATTGATAGCGAAGTTCCTTCAAGTAAGATGTGGTTTTTTGTCTCTACTTTATAAAAGTGCAAGTTCAGAGTTTGAATGTATTATTTACAAAATCAATTAGAAGCTACAGTGTCTGCTAGATCTGAGAGTGGAATGTGCAGCTGAGTCTGTAGAGGATGACAGGGAACAATGATGGTTTTGGGAAGCCTGTGTACTGTAAGAATTTAGAACCTGGTATTTAATTTTTTTATTTTTGCCAGAAGTGATTTCTTCTCTTACTACTTTTTCTAGAAATAGAACTGATTCTTTTGCTAGCAATTCCCAGGAAAAAAAAAAAACAACTTTCTGAAAGAAAGTATTAAAACAGAACTTTTAAATACAAATGCTACATTTCTGTAATGATGAACTTAGCTTACGACTAGAGGAGCAGTTACTAAGGTGCAATATTACTCTTTGATCTCACAAATTATATTCAAAAGGTGAAGTGGTGTTTTGATTTAATCTTTTAATCTGTATTAAAAATGAGCCAGAAGCAAGAAGAGGGGGAGGCACGACATAAGGCCAAGTTTTTGAGTAGGTGCAGAAGCACTGTAACTTCCCGGTGTCAAACGTTCTTGGTACGGAAGGTGGAGTGCGGTTACTCTGCCTTTCAGCCCGAGAGTGAAATTCTGCAGCAGGTGTTCATCTGTTTAGACATTGTGTCAGAAGCGTGCATGCAGTCCCTGGTTGGACTTTGTTCGTACTTGTATACAGCTTATTAAATGTCTGTATCTTTGTCCAAATGGCCACAAATGCCAAGTGGGAGACGTTGGACTGAAGATTGTGTTGTCTGACGGTCCGTTCTGTGCAAAACACAGCATCGAAGTTCATTGAATTAGAGAACTCTTGTGACCTCACACAATCGCATTTCATTGCAACCTAATTCTAGAATATAATGTAGACAGAAGTCAGTCATCTAATCATTCTGACATCTATAAATAAAGATTAAGTGTATGTTTGACTTGCATCCATTTCCAGCAGTTATTTTGACTGCTTTAGCAATCTTGTTGTATGTTGATAATACCGATTTAGATAACATATGTTAGATTTTTCGCGTGTGAAATAAAAGGAATGAAAACACGTTTGTCCTAGTGAGTTGGCGGGAAGTATTGAGCAAGCAGACCTCTTTCCTCACTTTAATGGAGTAACTTGATGCAAAGAGGTTTTGTTTAATGAAAACCAACACGCTTGTGTCCTTTTATGTCAATAGTATGAATCGAAGAAGAGGATTTCGGCAGAGGAGGCTATGAAACATGCGTACTTCAGAAGTCTTGGAACAAGAATACACACTTTGCCTGAAAGTAAGAGGAGTAGCGAAGTAGCAGAGTATTGTTAAGATAGTACATTAAAGCCAAGTGCATTGCTTAAGGAAAAACTCTCAAGTCTACTCTGTTAAACAAGTCGAGTATATATTGACGCAAATATTTGGGAATAGGAAACTATTTTTTTTTTTACCTAAAACGTATAATTATGAATAGCACTTTGTTCAATGAAGCATAGTTACATTTGGAATGAATTTATTCCTTTGTTACGTTCCAGGTGTTTCAATATTCAGTCTAAAAGAGATCCAGTTGCAAAAAGACCCTGGCTTTCGAAATTCCACTTACCCAGAGACAGGTATGGAAAGCATAATATTTTCTCATATCTGCAAACAAAGTGCTGTGCCAGAGACATGCGGAACTGAAAAATGCTGTGTTAAATTGTTCTGTGGGAATGTACTCAAAATCTCAAGAAGGATTTGCGCAGCTTCCCGTAGAGATAAATAAGCTAAATGCACGGGAGGTGGTGAGTTTTGCTAGGGATGGGCAGAGGGACTGTTCGTATGAGAATGTCTTGGAGTTTCAGACCGTTACGGTGTGGGTGGCAAAGTAAAAAAAAAAAAAAAA